>NW_026057584.1:93919726-94015537 GCF_023721935.1 Panthera uncia | reverse complement strand
ATAATATATAATATATAATATATAATATATAATATATAATATATAATTAATATATAATATATAATTAATATATAATATATATATCAGGGGTCCATTGGAGGTCCTTATCTGGCAGAGTGTAGGTGAGGTCAGAATCTAAAACTTGCCCAGCGCCTAAAAGATACAATGTGCAGAACACACTTCTGTGCAAAGTGTTTTTGCTGCACCTTCCATAAATGTCTATTTTGTCCCTCTCTTAGTCTGAAAACAAAATGGGGGAAAATGAAACACCAACAGCAAAAATTAAAAAGGAAAAATAAAAAACATAAAACTTACTTACCCGCCCCCAAAAACCAAGTGTGAACAAAATAGCAGGAACTACTAAAGATGAGAGCTTAATGAAGTAGAAAGCAAATCAGCGTGATCCATGAAATCAAATGCAGGTTTTCTAAAAAGATGAATAAACTTTTGGTAAGCTGGCTTAAAAAACAAAAAGCAACAGCACAAATAAACATTAGCAATAAAATAAGGCACGTAAGTACAGATGGATTTAAGGTTTTTAAAAAATCTTTTGCGAATAATATGAGCAAATTCAATGCAATAAATTTGAAAGCCTAGATAAAATGGGGAATTTTCTAGAAAAACTAATTTTGAAAATTGTTCCAAAACTATAAACTATAAAAATGTTTGAGGCAGCAGGGGGAAAATATCAGGAATAGTGGTGATAATAATAATAGAACAAAGTGCTGAACACTTTTTAAAATGCTTTTTACATGAATTAACTGGGCTGATTCTTACAACTCTATGGGATAGGTACTAATATTGTGTTTATTATACATATTTTACAGAGGAGAAAACTGGAACCAAAGCAGTGAGATAACTTGTCCACGTCTCACAGCTAATGCACAGAGGCAGTCTGGCTCTAGAAATCACTATCTTAACAGAGGATGTACTTTACTGCCTCTCCAAAAGGCAATAGGCTCCACTTGGCAGGTAAGTTCTACTAAAACTTAAGGAACAAATAATTTCTACAGTATAACCAGTACTCCAAAGCACAGAAAAAGAACAGAAAAGCTACAGAACTCATTATATGTGGTACACAAGGACAGGGTCTTTAGACTAATGTCACTTATGAGCAAAGATGAAAAAATCCTAAATGAAATAGTAAGCAAAAATGAGCAATGAATTAAAAGAATAATACTTTCTGGATGAATAGGGTTTGTTTCAAGAATTCAAGGATGCCTCAATATTAGAATATTGATTAATTAAAAATATTAACCTCTTAATGGAAAATAATTATCTCAGTATATACAGAAATCGCACTCAAAATTCAGCATCTGTTTGTGATTTAAAAAAAAAAAAGTGCTCTTAGCAAACAAGAAATTGAATAGTCACTCCAAAATCAGCAGCAAACTATTTAATATTGTATTGAAGACCTTGGCTAATAAATAAGAAAAAAAGAGATATATTGGAATTGGAATTGGAAAGGAGAGAGGAGCTGTTGTTCAAATAATACATCCAAAATAATCAACTGATAAAACAAAACAAAACCTAGCAAGGTTATAGGTTAACAAGATCAATATCCGAATAGTAGTGTTAATTCAGTAATAATATAGAAGTGAAAGAAGTATTAACCCTTAAATAGCAACAAAGCTCACAAAATATCAAGGAATAATCTTAATAAAAATGTATAAAGTCCTTATGGAGAACAAACTTTCACTACCGGACATAAAGACTTTATGGAGAAAGACGAAATGGAAGGGAGGATTCCCTTACTGGGTTGTTGATCTTATTATCATCAGCTCTTCTTTATATATTCTGGATAGAAGTCTTTTGTCTGATATACATGTTGTTATCTGTGCTGTCTGGTCATTTTCTTAATGGCATCTTGGAAGAGCCAAGGTTTTTTATTTTGATAAACTCCAATTTTCAAATTTTTTTTTATTTTAATGGTTCATGCTCTTCATGCCATATCTAAGAAATTTTGCCTGTCCCAAGACTGCAAAGATGTCCTCCTTTGTTTTCTTTTGGAAGCTTTGGAGTTTTAGATTTTACATTGAGGATTATGATCCATTTTGAGTTAATTTCTATATAAAGGCTGGTGTCCATTTTTGTCCATATGGCTACCTAGTTGCTCCAGAAACATTTACTGACAAAACTTTCCTTTCCTCCATTGAATTGCCTTAACACCTTTGTCGAAAACCAATTAACCAGATATGTGTGGATCTATTTTTGGACTCTTTATTCTCCTTGAACTCATTTAAGCCAATAAGAATCTGCTTTCATCCGTGCTTAGTTTCTTCTGTGTAGAAGTCTGTAGGCCCCTGGCTATAGGATGAATGAAGAGGTCAGTCTTGCTGAGGTAATGGAATTATTCTGTTTGAGGTAACAAGCCTGGGACAACAGTGATGTCTGACACCACAAATTTCTGCCTTTCTTTGTGCAGTGCTGAGGAGATATTGGCAGAGGGGATCTCAAAGACCTTGAGTGTGTGTGTGTGTGTGTGTGTGTGTGTGTGTGTGTGTGTTTTAAATATGAGATAATACAAATCAGAGGTATGCTTGAGAGCATGTCATACTGAAGATGATCTGTCTATTGCTGATGGTAGATCCAGAAATTATAGAACTAAAGGTCCACCAGCTTCCTTAGAAACTTCTCTGGTCCAACAGCAGTATCAGCCAACATTTATTCAATAGTTATATGCTAAGTACATTACCTACATCTTTTTGTTTTCTTAACAGTCTTACAAAGAGAGTACCATTATTAATTCTTTTTTAAAAACAAAGAAACTGGGATGAATGGGTGGCTCAGTTGGTTAAGCATCCAACTTCGGCTCAGGTCATGATCTCACAGTTCGTGAGTTCGAGCCCCATATTGGGCTCTCTGCTGTCAGCACAGAGCCTGCTTCAAATCTTCTGTTCTCCTCTCTTTGCCCCTCCCCCGTTGATTCTCTCTCAAAAATAAATAAATATTAAAAAAGAAAGAAAGAAACTGAGACAGAGAAAGGATAAACAACCTGCCCAGATAGCTCTAGTTAAAAAGTGGCAGAGTTGGGACCTATGTCCCTGACTTTAGTTCCCACATCCTCAGCCACAAGTCTACACTGCCCCAGAGTACTCACTCACAGCTGAGGGAACCATTAAAAACTCACTCCCACGAATGAGGTACTTGCCTCAGGCAACCTGAGGCTGGCAAGCTGACTGGTGGGCAGCACCTCTGTGAAGCCACTTACCTGGTCCCAAACCTTTATGCTTGCCCCACCTTTCTTCCTCATTTCCTTCTGTTCAATAGGGTTTGTTGTTTTTTTTTTTTTTGTCTCAAAAAGGACACCATAAGAATGGGCTTGTAAGACTGCCAAGTGCAGGCTGAGGGGAGGCAGGGTTTGAAACTGAGGTGACAAGAAGAATGGGAAGGGAGGGGTGAGTGTTTTCAGATAGAGCACTTTCAAGAACAGCACAGGCTGAAGGGAGGTGGGGGGAAAAAGGGCTACAGAGAAAATGACTGGGTAAGAAGGCAGGGAGTGACTAAAGAGAAGGAATGAGGGTAGAAATGAGATTTCCAAGGAGGTGGGCAAGGAGGGAGCTCAAAGGGTTAAGTGTGGGAAGGGAGAGGTCCTGAGAGGGAGGGTAGGAAGAAAGAAAACTGACAACAGAGGTGTGGGAAGGAGACTTGTCAACCTGTCTCCACCCTCTGCATAAGGTAGAGACTCCCTGAGAGCATAGTAATTGTGGCTTAAGAGCCTAGAAATAACTCCTACCAAGCCAAGCTACAGTGCAGTGCTGAATGCTAAACACTTCACAGTCAGTACAGATTACTGCACAAGGAGGAGCCTACAGCATTACACAACCTGAGCTGGGAACAGTATCAAATCCTACAAATCAAAAGCCTATGAATTCAAGAATCAGTCACTTCCACAGGTAGGAAAATCCTTGGGCACGTTCTTGGCTGTAACCTTGCAAGTACAATCCTGAAATGTCCTTTACAAGAGATTTATCTCTGGTTTTGCTCCTAAGAGTGGAATCCCACCTGCGGCTCCTACGGGAACACCACAGACCTTCTGCAGAGCCAGCCCAACCTTCAAGTGTGGGAGACACTTGTTGAACAGATACACCAATGCAAGAAGATGGCCACTATCCCAGGGGCTGCCTTCACATTCAGCAAGGACTGGAGATGAAACAGAGCAAGAAAATGAGCAGCTGAAAGGGGTTCACTTTCATTGCTAGAAGTTCCTTTGTTCTGGTGGGTAAGCTGGCATCTGAGACAAGAACTTAGTAGACAGATAGTCAAGGGAGACTTGAAGGACAACCTTGCTACTCAAGGAAGAATCAAAATTATGCTAAGCAAACATTTCTGACTTATAACACAAAGTTATTTTTCCCTTCTTCCTTTGCCTCCTCCTCCTTTGCATTTTTCTCTCTCAATTCCTTCTTCCTACACAGAGACACTGGTGCACAAAGGAAACAGAGAAGAGACAGAGGGGGGTGGGGGAGAAACATGAACACAGGCTCCTGCTGCCACTGCTATGCCTATAACAGCCTCCTCCTCCTAGACTTCACCCTACCCTCTTCTCTGCAAGAGCCCACCTTGCCAATTCCCACTCCTCCTCAGATGTTATATGGAGGGTCTGCTCCTCCAAGAAGGCCCCAACACACCTCCTCCACCTCTAGGCTTAATATGGAAGCATTCACTGTATTCTCACATGATTGTTTCTATCGCAACCCTTATCACCATAAACTGAATGTATCAGTAGATGGGGCTTTCTCCAACTGTGAATTCCCTGGGAGCAAAATCCAGCTCCTATAAAGAAGTCAAGGGCTTTGCAGAGCAATGAAAAAACTCTAGCCACTAGTGCTATTTGACTTTGAATCCTCAGTGCCTAGACAGAAGGTCTGGGGACTAGCACACATTCAAATGGTATGATTATTATAATCAACACATAGTCATATATTATTTATCGCCAATCTGTAGCTATTTTAATTACAATTGTAATCACTATTACTGCCACATGACCACTTAAGGAGATTGGACCCAGACAATAGCTAGGAGCTCAGGGTGAAGAAGTCTTGGTCCACTACAGGCAGAAGAAGCAATGAGCCAGTCCAACTAAACAGGACACTGAGAAGCTCAAGAGCACGGATGGGACTGCTATGGCCTTAGAATCAGAACCAAGATACACTCTTTCTTTTGTGAAGCACAACAGCTTAGAGAGCATTTTCACATTCATTGTAACATTTCTTTCTGGTGGAGTAGGTGACCTGACGCCCATCTACACAGATGAGAGTCTTGCTCAGAGAAGAGACATGATTTACTAACAGTCACAAATCTGATCAGTTGGGAGGTAGGCTTGGAGGTCAGGTCTTCCCACAATGCGTTGAGTGTTCTCCCAAAGACTGGCCCAAGATTAGCTATGGGCCCCTAATCTCAGAGAAAACACCACCAGCTCCATCCAGCCAGGGGACTGAGGGACCAAGTCTGTGGTTATCTCAGGTCACAACTCAGGGTGACTTTGATCAGTGATTCGGAAACACCAAAAATCAGAATGTTGGGAGCAGCAGCCTCAACAGTAGCACTGTCTTCTAATGACTGTTATTTTAAATAAATGGCTCATTTGATCTTATCCTAAACCTCTGACATGAGTATTATCTCCAGTTTACAAATGAGGAAGGGTCAGGGAGGCTAAGCAACTGGTCTCATGGGTAAGGACAGGCCAAGAGGGGCCCACACCTCCAACAGATCAGCCTGCCACACCCACATACCTTCTGCCATGCTAAGCAGCTCCACTAAAGTGCTTCCTTCCATGTGGTTCCATGCATCCCATGGCTCCTCTCATTCCATACTTGTCACACAGCATTCTGAATCGCTTCTTGGCTACCCTGCCTGTGGGGTTTTCAAGAGGCAAATAATCTGGACAGAGAATGGTAAGGAGTGGAGGTAGCCGGAGTAGCCAGAAAGGCTAGAGATGGGACTTGCTGGGGGCCTGGACCTCCCCTTCTAAGACAGCCCTAGCAGAAGCCCCTTTCAGTACAAGAGCACAGGAGGACCAGACCTGAAAAGCCAAAGAACAACAGGACCATAGTAGCCCCAGAGTACCAGCAGCCAAGACAGCTATGAACTAGGAGACAAAGGTTCAAGCCTAGGCTCTGCCGCTGACCACCTCAAGGAGATCACTTCAGCTTCAGAGCCCCCACATCTACCAAAAAGGAGAAACACACCACCCGTCCCTTCTCAACATAAGCAGGGCATGCTGGGGGTAAAAACGGTAAGAAGGTGATGTTCTTTTCAAAGCAACTCAAAGACACAAGGCAACCACTACACTTGAGGCACTTGAGGCACTGCCCATTCTCCTGACTTCTAGAAGCACAGTTCAGATAGAGTTTCTGAGAAGGTTATTTTGGAATCTGTTTCATTAAGGATCCGATGTGGTCATGTGCAGGTTGTGCAGGACAGACTGCACCATTTAGTCATGAAGCCCTTGCAGTAGAAGGCACAGATTCCTGTGCTGGGGCCCCTGGAGAGCCCACTAGTCTGGCTTCTCCAGCACGACGCCGAGGGCCCAGCGACACAGCCACAGTTCAGTCACTATACTTCATAGTTGGGAAATTCCTAATTGCATAGCTTTCTTAGTCAAAGCTTACACATTCTTGCAATTATTCTCACTCTGAGAATTGTGCAGCTACATTAAAAAGAAAGTCGTTGATGTGCCTGGGTGGCTCAGTTGGTTGACTGTCCGACTCTCGATTTTGGATCAGGTCATAGTCCCATGGTGGTTGGACTGAGTCATGGGTCAGGCTCTGCACTAAGCATGGAGCCTGCTTAAGATGAGAAAGAGAGAGGTGGGGGAAAGGGGAGGGAGGGAGAGAGAGAGAGAGGGGGGGAGAGCGAGAGGGAGGGAGAGGGAGGGAGAGAGAGAGAGAGAGAGAGAAAGAGAGAGAGAAAGAAAGAGAGAAAGAGAGAGAGAAAGAGAGAGAGAGAGAGAGAGACAGGGGCAGAAGGTTTACTTGAACAAATTATAGCTGAGAACTTCCCTAATCTGGGGGAGGAAGCAGACATCCAAATCCAGGAGGCACACAGAACTCCCTTCAGACTCAACAAAAATAGGTCTTCACCACGGCATGTCATAGTGAAACTGGCAAAATACAGAGATAAAGAGAGAATTCTGAAGCAGCTAGAGACAAATGGGCCTTAACCTACAAGAGTATTACCTTACTACATAAGGGTAGTAGCAGACCTGTCCACTCAAACTTGGCAGGCCAGTAGGAAGTGGCAGGACACATTCAATGCACTGAATAGGAAAAATATGCATCCAAGAATCCTTTATCCACAAGGCTGTCATTCAGAATAGAAGGAGAGATAAAGGCTTTCCCAGACAAACAAAAACTGAAGGAGTTCATGACCACTAAACCAGCCCTGCAGGAGATCCTAAAGGGGACTCTGTGAGTGGAATGCTGCAAAGATTACAAAGGACCAGAGATATCACCACAGTGTGAAACCTACAGATAACACAATGACACTAAATCCATATCTTTCAATAATAACTCTGAAAGGAAATGGACTAAATGCCCCTATAAAAAGACATAGGGTATCAGAATGGATAAAAAATTAAGATCCATTATATGCTGTCTACAAGAGACTCTTTTTTTCTGTCTTCTTTTTAAATTTTACATTTTCATTTTACATTTACAGTTTTTTTAAATATAACTTATTGTCAAATTGGCTAACAGACAGTGTGTACAGTGTGCTCTTGGTTTTGGGGGTAGATTCCCATGATTTATCACTTACATACAACAGCCAGTGCTCATCCCAGCAAGTACCCTCCTCAATGCCCATCACCCATTTTCCCCTCTCCCCTGTCCCCGCCATTAACCCTCAGTTTCTTCTCAGTGTTTAAGACTCTCTTATGGGTTTGCCTCCTTCTCTGTTTGAAACTATTTTTCCCCCTTCCCTTCTCCCAAGGTCTTCTGTTAAGTTTCTCAAGTTACACATATGAGTGAAAACATATAATATCTGTCTTTCACTGACTGACTTATTTCACTTAGCATAATACCCTCCAGCTCCATCCACATTGTTGCAAATGGCAGGATTTCATTCTTTCTCATTTCCAAGTAGTATTCCATTCTATATACAAACCACATCTTCTTTATCCATTCATCATTTGATGGATATTTGGGCTCTTTCCTTGACTTAGGAAGAGCCTAAGTTCAACAATGCATTGTTGAAAGCATTTTAACCTGAGGATACCCTCAGATTTAAATTGAGGGGATGGAGAACTATCTATCATGCTACTGGAACTCAAAAGAAAGCTGGAGTAGCCATACTTACATCAGATAAACTAAATTTTAAACTAAAGACTGTAACAAGAGACAAAGAAGGTCATGATGATATAATTGGGGGTCTAGCCATCAAGAAGAGCTAACAATTGTAGATGTTTATGCATCCAATTTGGAACACCCAAATATATAAATCAAGTAATCACAAATATAAGCAATCTTATTGATAAGAATATGGTAACTGCAGGGGACTTTAATGCCCCACTTACAACAACGGACAGATCATCTAGCCAGAAAAATCAACAAGGAAACAATGGCCCTGAATGATACACTAAACCAGATGGACTTGACAGATATATTCAGAACTTTTCATCCAAAAGCAGCAGAATACACATTCTTCTTGAGTGCACATGGAATATTCTCCTAGACAGATCATATACTGGATCACAAACAGCCCTCAATAAATATAAAAGAATTGAGATAATATCGTGCATATTTTCAGATCACAATCCTATGAAACTTGAAATCAACCACAAGGAAAAATTTGGAAAGCCTCCAAATGCACGGAGGTTAGAGAACATCCTACTAAAGAATGAATGTATCAACCAGGTAATTAATGAAGCAATTAAAAAATATATGGAAGAAAATGAAAATGAAAACAGAACAGTCCAAACTCTGTGGGATGCAACAAAGGCAGTCTAAAGAGTAAAATATATTGCAATCCAGGCCTATCTCAAGAAACAAAAAAAATGCCAAATACAAAACCTAACCACATACATAAAGGAACTAGAAGAAGAACAGCAAAGAAACCCCAAAGCCAGCAGAAGAAGAGAAATAATAAAGATTAGAGCAGAAATAAACAATATAGAATCCAAAAAACAAAAACAAACACCAGTGTAACCAATCAATGGATCTAACAGCTGGTTTTTTGAAAGAATAAACAAAATTGATACACCCCTAGCCAGACTTCTCAAAAAGAAAATAGAGAGAACCCAAATAGCTAAATCATGAAATGAAAGAGGAGAGCTCACAACCTACACCACAGAAATACAAACAATTATTAGAGAATACTATGAAAAATTATATACCAACAAGCTGGACAACCTGGAAGAAATGGACAAATTCCTAGACATCCACACACTACCAAAACTCAAAAGGGAAGAAATAGAAAATCTGAAAAGACCCATAACTAGTGAAGAAATTGAATCAGTTACCAAAAATCTCCAAATAAATAAGAGTCCTGGGCCAGATGGCTTCCCAGGGTAATTCTACTAGACATTTAAAGCAGAGTTAATACCTACCCTTCTCAAGCTGTTCCAAAAAACAGAAATGGAAGGAAAGCTTCTGGACTCATTCTATAAAGCCAGCATTACCTTGATTCCCAAACCAGACAGAGACCCCCCCAAAAAAGGAGAATTATAGGCCAATATCCCTGATGAACACAGATGCAAAAATTCTCAACAAGATACTAGCAAATCAAATTCAACAGTATATTAAAAGAATTATTCACCATGATCAAGTGGGATTCATTTGTGGGCTGCAGGGCTGATTCAATATTCACAAATCAATCAATGTGATACATCACATTAATAGAAGAAAGGATAAGAACCATATGATCCTGTCAATAGATGCAGAAAAAGTCTTTGACAAAATACAGCATCCTTTCTAAATAAAAACTCTCAGGAAAGTCAGGATAGAAGAAACATATGGTAAAAATCATATAAAAATCATATATGAAAGGCCCACAGCTAATATCCTCAATGGGCAAAAACTGAGAGCTTTCCCCTGGGATCAGGAACATGACAGGGGTGTCCACTCTCACCACTGTTGTTTAACACAGCGTTGGAAGTCCTAGCATCAGCATTCAGACAACAAAATGAAATAAAAGGCATCCAAACTAGCAAAGAAGACATCAAACTTTCACTTTTTGCAGATGACATACTCTACATGGCCTCCACCAAACAACTGCTAGAACTGATATATGATCACCAAAATCACAGGGTACAAAATCAATGTACAGAAATTTGTTGTATTTCTACACACCTATAATGAACAGAAAGAGAAATCAAGAAAGCGACCTCACTTATAACTGCACCACGAACCATAAAATACCTAGGAATAAACCTAACCAAAGATGTAAAAGATCTGTATGCTGAAAACTACAGAAAACTTACAAAAGAAATTGAAGAAGACACAAAGAAATGGAAAAACATTCCATGCTCATGAATTGGAAGAATATATATTGTTAATACTACCCAAAGCAATCTACACATTCAATGCAATCCAAATAAAAATTGCACCAGCATTCTTCTCAGAGCTGGAACAAACAATCCTAAAATTTGTATGGAAATACAAAAGACCCCAAATAGCCAAAGTAATGTTGAAAAAGAAAACGAAAGCAGGAGGCATCACAATCCCAGAATTTAGCCTTTACTACAAAGATGTAATCATCAAGACAGTATGGTATTGGTACAAAAACAGACACATATACCAGTGGAATAGAATAGAGAACTCAGTATTGGACCACAAATGTATGGCCAACTAATCTTTGACAAAGCAAAAAAAGAATATCCAATGGAATAAAGACAGTCTCTTTAGCAAATTGTGCTGGGAGAACTGGACAGCAACATTCAGAAGAATGAAACTGGACCACTCTCTTACACCATACACAAAAATAAACTCAAAATGGATGAAAGACTTAAATGTGAGACAGGAAACCACTAAAAACCTAGAGTAGAAAGCAGGCAACAACCTCTTTGACCTAAGCTGCAGCAACTTATTACCTGACATGTCTCTAAAGGCAAGGGAAATAAAAGCAAAAATGAACTACTGGGACCTCATCAAGATAAAAACCTTCTACATTGCAAAGGAAATAATCAACAAAACTAAAAGGCAATGAGCAGAATGAGAGAAGATATTTGCAAATGACATATCGGACAAAGGGCTAGTATCCAAAATCTATAAAGAACTTACAGTCTCAACACCTGAAAAACAATCCAATGAAGAAATGGTCAGAAGACATGAATGGACACTTTTCCAAAGAAGACATCCTGATGGCCAACAGACACATGAAAAGATGCTCAATAGCACTCATCATCATGGAAATACAATTCAAAACCACATTGAGATACCACCTCACACTGGTCAGAGTGGCTAAAATTAACAACTCAGGAAACAACAGATGTTGGCAAGGATGTGGAGAAATGGGAACCTTTGTGCATGGTTGGTGGGAATGCAAACTGGTGCAGCTACTCTGGAAAACAGTGTGAAGGTTCCTCAAAGAGTTAAAAATAGAATTACCCTACAACCTGGCAATAGCACTACTAGAAATTTATCCAAAGGATACAGGAGTGCTGATTCGTAGGGGCACATGTACCCCAATGTTTATAGCAGTACTATCAACAATAGCCAAGTTATGGAAAGAACCCAAATGTCCTTCAACTAAAGAACTAAAGTCCAGCAACTAAAGAAGATGAGGTTTATATATAGAATGGAATAATACTTGGCAATGAGAAAGAATGAAATCTTGCCATTTGTAACAATGTGTATGGAGCAGGAGGGTACTATGCTAAGTGAAATAAGTCAGAGCAAGACAGGTATTATATGTTGTCACTCAGTGTCAAATTTGAGAAACTTAACAGAAGAGCAAGGGGGAAGGGAAGGAGGGGAAAAATAGTTTCAAACAGAGAGGGAGGCAAACCAAAAGAGACAAATACAGAGAACAAATTGAGGGTTGATGGAGGGGGAAGTAGAGAAGAGGGGGAAATGGGTGATGGGCATTGAGGAGGGCACTTGTTGGGATGAGCACTGGGTGTTGTATGGAAGCGATGAATCATGGGAACCTACTCTTGAAGCCAAGAGCACACCATATACACTGTATGTTAGCTGACAATAAGTTATATTTTTAAAAAAAAAAGATTCTCTCTCTCTCTGTCCCCCTCTGCCCCTCTTCTGTGCACATATACATGTATGCACACACACATGTATGCACACACATGTGTATATATATCTCTCTCTCTCAAAAAATAAATAAACATTAGGAAAAAAAAAGAAAGAAAGAAAAATAGCCACCAGGGATCAGGCCTGGGGTAGGGAAAATGCTGCTTCTAACAAACCCACGGTCAAAACAACCTGATAGAAATCACACCTAAAAAGGTAGTTCTGCTTCCATTGATTGGCTATTATATATAATGCTACAATAAACAGAGGGGTACATATATCCATTCGGATTAGTGTTTTTGTATTCTTCGGGTAAATACCCAGCAGTGTTATTACTGCATAGTAGGGTATTTTTTTTTTAATTTTTTGAGGAACCTCCATACTCTTTTCATCAGGGGCTGCACCAGTTTGCATTCCCACCCACAGCGCAGATTTCCTCCAAGTGTCCATCAATAGATGAATGGATACAGGGTGCCTGGGTGGCTCAGTCAGTTAAGCGTCCGACTTCAGCTCAGGTCATGATCTTGCGGTTCACGAGTTCGAGCCCCATGTCAGGCTCTGTGCTGACAGCTCAGAGCCTGGAGCCTGCTTCTAATTCTGTGTCTCCCTCTCTCTCTTCCCCTCACCTGCTTGTGCTTGCTCGTGCATGCTCTCTCTCAAAAAAATAAATAAAAGCATTAAAAAATTTTTTAATAGATGAATGGATAGAGAAGATGTGGTATATATATATACAATGGAATATTATTTATCCATAGAAAAGAATGAAGTCTTATCATTTGCAACAACATGAATGGAGCTAGAGAGCATAATGCTAAGTGAAATGAGCCAGTACGAGAAAGACAAATACCATGATTTCACTCATATGTGGAATTTAAGAAAAAAAACAAATGGAAAAAGGGAAAAAAAGAGACAAAAGAAGAGACAAACCCAAAAACAGACTCTTAACTATAGAGAACACATTCATGGTTACCAGAATGGAGGTGGGTGGAGGAATGGATGAAATGAGAAAGGGATTAAAGAGTACACTTATGATGAGCACTGAGAAATATATAGGATTGTTGAATTACTACATTGTACACCTGAAACTAACACGGTATATTAACTACACTGGAATTAAATATTTTTAATGTGTATTCATTTTTGAGAGACAGAGCATGAGCAGGGCATGGGCAAAGAGAGGGAGACACAGAGTGTCAGCACAGAGTCCCATGTGGGGCTCAAACCTACAAACTGTGAGATCATGACCTGAGTCAAAGTCAGACATTCAACTGACTGAACCACCAGGTGCCCCTGATTTTTTTTTAAAAGGCAGTTCTGGGGTGCCTGGGTGGCTCAGTCAATCATATGACCTCAGCTCAGGTCATGATCTCAGGTCCGTGAGTTTGAGCCCCTGCACCAGGGGAGCTCAAGCCCTGCTTGGGGTGAACTGGAACCCCGCTTCGGGTGAGTGCTGCTTCTCTCTCTCCCACCCCTCTCTTTGCCCCTCATTCACTTGTGCCCTCTCCCTCCCTCCCCCCCACCACCCTAAGGAAAAAAAAAAAGTCAGATATGCAGTTGAGGGCAAGGATGAGGCTGTAACTTGGACCTAAATTCATGACATCACGGCCCTGAAGACCAGTCTCCTGGTTTCAACCGCCACAAGCATACTTTATTTGGCCTTCATGAAATTGTCCACCCACTCCCAACCAGGGTTTTCAAAAACATTTAATGAGTTGTCCATTTATTTCACATTAAACACAGGCTTCCACTGTCTGGAAGACTTGGAAGGTTTGACATCTCCGGGGCCACACACCCGCACAGCAAGTCTGCACGGCACCGCTAGAGGGCAGGCCTTTCCTCCAGGCACACTTTTGTCCCCATGGACCACCGGTTACACTAGAGCTTCTCCTGCGTTCAGGACTGGCTTCGGTGAGCATCTGATTACACCTCCTAATTCAGATGTGGAAAAATATTCATGCTGAATTACTGCAGGCCAGGGGTCAGGGGTCTGGCCATGGCCTGCTGGCTTCCCCAAACTTCCAGAGCAGAATGTGGGAACCCAAAGACTTGGGACTGAAACACTGTCAGCTACCACCTGGTATTCTTTTCTTAGGGTTCTGATGAGATGACCATAAATGGGTCTGATTCTTAAATCCCACACCAGAACTGATAAAAGATGCAGTGGGTGTGACTTCTCCAAGGACAGGTCCAGTCTTGCACAAAATCATGGACCTCTTCGCCCTCTCTGAAGCCTACATGGGACAGGGCATCAGACATTTATATCTTGGTGTGCAGTTTCAGTTGGTGACCTTCTTCCCTTAGGAGTATTTTCACTACATGATATGAGACTGTTCCCAGGTAAAGAGAGTTCCACTAGCAAGAGAAAGACAAGGAGGGTCCTTGCAAAGGTCCCTGAGCACAGCTACCCATTCCTTATCAAGTTAGCCCAGCTTCAAATTAATGGTTAATGCCTAAATAAATGAATGTCTCAACTAGCTTAGTGCTGAAAATTCTCACCAATAAACATTAGAGTGGAGGCATATTTCCATCCCCTGTAAAACACAAAGATGTTATCTGACAGACATCTTAACTAATCATACTTAATGCTTTCAGCTGTAAATTTTACCTAATGTCCGGGTTCTGACAGAATGGAACATAGGATAGCAAGTTTGAGGGAGAAAAAGATGGAAAAGTCCAGGATGCCAGCCCACGGGGAGATCAGAGTTAGGGAATACAATCAATCGTGAGACTAAGAACACAGAGGAGTAAATAGGAATATTCCCGTCAGCTAGCTCTGCTCCCAACACAGCCTGAAAGCCATGGGCGGGTATCCATCTTTCCTCTGCCATTGCTGAGATATTAAAGAACAAGCTTCTGGCCCCTGTGACAACAACAAATAACAGTGAAGATCCTGGTGAGTTACCGAAGGATGGCTCTGATCTCAATTTCAGTTGTGGGAGGGGGGTAGCAAGTTCAGGCAGCCAGTGTCATTTCTCTCCTAAATGCAGTGAGATGCCCCATTCATTTTAATCCTCCCCATAAACACAAGCAATACCTCACTCCAGAAAGAATTAACATATATTTTTCTAAAAGTGAAACGAAAGTTCTAAGAATTTAGGCCTTGTCTAAGATGGTGCATGTAGCCAAACTCAAATCAAACTCCATCTTAAGAGAAAAGCCCATATTTTTGCATTTAAATCACTATGTGACTTTTAAAGAGAGAATCACTGTAATGGCAGCATCTTTGTCTCTCGGTAAGTAAGCCAGCTGCTCTCTATGAAGATAACCCGATAGGAGACTATAAAAGATTTTTTTTTTTTCAGCATTACTAAGAGAGGGGGGCGAGAATCAGACTGCAGGTAATGACTCTCACCCAAAGAACAAAGCAGTCAAAGAGACTTTAATATGAAATTGCATCCTTCAGTTTCTGCATCCAAATGTCAGTTGCGCCAGAAAAATCCAATGTGAATGGATTTATGTGAGATGCAAAAGAGAAAAATAATTCTTATTACAATAACCACTGAATAGACAAAGGGCACAGATTGGATCCCTCTGCTATACAAGCATCATCCCATTTCTTCTTACATAAAAGACGTATTGCTCTAAAAATAGTCAAAAAATCTAAGGAGAGAGACACAGAACCCAGAACCACCTCAACTATGTGAAGTTTTTTCGTCTTGCCCAGGGCTTCTCTCTGCCAAATCATTCACATTCTTCAATGAATTCTTCTACAAATATTCTCTTACAAATAAGAGGTAACATAGGAGGCTGGCACCTCCAGGAAAAATTGTTAAGGAAGAAGGACCTTACCACTTCTGGGAGCAGCCTAGTTGAGAGGTCATGGATGGCTTTGACCACTATGCATATGGATGACAGAAGGAAGATCACCCCCAAGATGACACAGGCTCTGTAAAGAAACAAAACATTGAGAATCTTAACTGTGAGAAGTCCACTCTGCTGATTCATGCAATAACACAACACAAAAGGCACTGGTACCCAACCATAATTTGCCACACTCCCACCATGACTGTCTATAGTCTCAGAATTGATACTGAATCATCTCTAGGAGAATATAATTTAGAGTGTTAACAGCAAAACCAACCCCATGGAAAAAGGGCTCACTATCCTACATAATCACAGAGTATCCCATGAGTGCCAACATGGGAGGAACTTCAAGACCGTTAAATCCATCTCTCAGGCCCAGCGACAAAACACGCTGGTCCTCTTCCAGCTGGAAGGTTCGGTGTTTAACAGCAGAGTGAAGGCTCTGGCATGAGACATCCCAAGTTTTACCATTTACCATGCTTGCTCTTGGCTAACCTACTGAACTTCTTTTAGTCTTTATATCCTCACCCGTAAAACAGGAATAAAATCTCCCACCTGAAGATGAAATGAGCATCAAAAAATAACCCATCGATGTTGGCTTAAACAAAGGCAAAGTCTACTCTGGCTATCTCTTTCTGATATGGCATGATAGACACTATTGTATTTTCCCAAAGATAAAAAAGAAGAATTATTAGTAACAACAAAAGATAGAGTGTTTATGCCAAAGGGGAGTAGACTCTTCAAAAAGGAGAGGAGAGGAGAGAAGGAAGGATGAGATCAACCAAGGCACCACAGGAGGAGGCAGGAGCAAGTTAGGGATGAGGTCAAGGGGAAAACCAGAGGATGTACGGCCAGGGGAATGGGGTGGGGGCTAGTAAGAAGTCTGTGAGGCCTCAGGACATAGGAGCTCTCTCTGGCAAATCAGACACAACAACTTGCAAGAAAAACAAAGATGAAAATGGAAAGTAAACAGGAGGACTTGATGATAGTAATACAAGAGTCAAAACATGAAATGAAAACAAAAAAAAGAGGAAAAAGTGAATGACTACAGTTAGCCTTAAATCATTTCTATCCCAACCTGATGACTCCATCACTTGGCAGCCTCCTCAACCCTTTCCCCTGAGCTATCAAATAAAACCGTTTTTCTTCGTCCATCTTGGAGTCCCTTCTCTGGATTAACAGAATGGCCTCAAATTGCCCACCTAACATTGAAGTAACACTTGCTTAGAATCCTAATGAGCCTGTGGACAGACATGGTCCCCAAAACCTAAAAGTCAGAAATAAGCAGGTAAACAAGGTTGCTTGGAGCTCACTCAGTAGGCTTCTAATGCACACTCTAGTTGTAGGTTTTAGTCTTTCAAAAACACAGACAGGAAGAAGGGATCATTGCAGACTGAGGCAAAACACAAAATATAGAGATTGTAGGAAAAGCAATGAATGGGTTGGGGATCCTGGTACAGACTCGAGCAAAAGAGGATCTGGCCCTATGAATCAAATGGGTGAGCTGCCCCTGGTGCCATACATCCTCATAATGAGCCTGGGGGAGAGAACACATGCTCAAGATAGAGAAAAGATATTTCAGGCAATAAGTATTCACTGATGCAGTGGCAGGAGGGAAGAACACTGATTTGAGGCATTGAGCCTGGGGCTGGTAACCCAGTCCTGGCATGACTATGGGGCAAAAGAGGCTGCAGCCAAGAGAGGTATCGTGAGGGAATGAGGCCCATCTAACAGAGGGTCTTTAGTGACAAGATACTGGAGCAAGACCAATGAATCCCAGGGCTCGGGGAATCAATGCCCCCAATGCTCTGGCCTCTGAGACCTAGCTATGCCCACAGGGAAGACTGCTGTAGGCCAGCTGTGACCAGCACTTGAAATAACCACTCCTCTCTGCAAAGACTGTGAGCAGTCCCATTATAGGAAAAGAGCCTAAAGTCAGGGTAGGCCTCCGATATAAATTTTGTGATGTGCTTTTCTCCATTCAAAAAAATTCCTGAGTGTCTACAAGAGAGACTCTCTGTGATTCACCCTTTCAGATAAATTTAACCACCAACTCAGTGCTTCTCAACCCAAGGGCATGCTGTACTCGTCTGGGATGGTTTGTTTGTTTGTTTGTTTGTTTGTTTTTTCAACAGCTGCTCAGAGACCACTCCAACTGTACCAGAATCTCTGGGGGTGAACCCAGACATCTACGTTTTTTTGAAAGCTCCCTAGTAATTCCCACATGCACTGGGGCTGAGAGTCCTGCACCTAAACCCAGGAGAGGCTGTGTCCTTAGGGAGCTTCCACTGTGGTGTAGAAAACCACAACTCCCTGGACAGAAGGCAAGGAGGGAGCCGTCATCCCAGCTGGTGAGGAAGGAACAGGTCTAATGATCCCTAAGGGATGTGTAGTGTATCTTTTTACTGAGCAGCTTTCTCTCCCTGAGGCACAAATAGGCCAGCCACCACTTGGGTGCTAGAACTTCTACAGACAGTTTATTACAACATCTTCAGGAAGTTTTCATCTCCATACTTCTCTGGAGTAGGGGGTGGGAGAAGAAACAAATGTCTGAGCTTCTAGCTGACAGGCAACAGTAATGCTACAGGAACCTATTTTCTCCAGATGACTGCAGACACATGACTGCAATGCACAAAAAAGTTGATTTGAATTTTGTTTACATTTCTTAAGGAGACAAGATGTAAAGGATGTGATGGTCGCCTTACATAATATCTTGCTTATATATCTTTAATCAAAATTACACTACAAATCTCCTAAGGGCAAGAACCATATTTTTATTTTTATTTTTTTAATATATGAAATTTATCGTCAAATTGGTTTCCATACAACACCCAGTGCTCATCCCAAAAGATGCCCTCTTCAATACCCATCACCTCCCCTCCCCTACCTCCCACCCCCCATCAACCCTCAGTTTGTTCTCAGTTTTTAAGAGTCTCTTATGCTTTCGCTCTCTCCCACTCTAACCTCTTTTTTTTTCCTCCCCCTCCCCCCTATGGTTTTCTGTTAAGTTTCTCAGGATCCACATAAGAGTGAAAACATATGGTATCTGTCTTTCTCTGTATGGCTTATTTCACTTAGCATAACTTCCTCCAGTTCCATCCACGTTGCTACAAAGGGCCATATTTCATTCTTTCTCATTGCCACGTAGTACTCCACTGTGTATATAAACCACAATTTCATTATCCATTCATCAGTTGATGGACATTTAGGCTCTTTCCACAATTTGGCTATTGTTGAGAGTGCTGCTATAAACATTGGGGTACAAGTGCCCTATGCATCAGTACTCCTATATCCCTTGGGTAAATTCCTAGCAGTGCTACTGCTGGGTCATGGGGTAGGTCTATTTTTAATTTTTTGAGGAACCTCCACACTGTTTTCCAGAGTGGCTGCACCAGTTTGCATTCCCACCAACAGTGCAAGAGGGTTCCCGTTTCTCCACATCCTCTCCAGCATCTATAGTCTCCTGATTTCTTCATTTTGGCCACTCTGACTGGCGTGAGGTGATATCTGAGCGTGGTTTTGATTTGTATCTCCCTGATGAGGAGCGACGTTCAGCATCTTTTCATGTGCCTGTTGGCCATCTGGATGTCTTCTTTAGAGAAGTGTCTATTCATGCTTTCTGCCCATTTCTTCACTAGGTTATTTGTTTTTCGGGTGTGGAGTTTGGTGAGCTCTTTATAGATTTTGGATACTAGCCCTTGTCCGATATGTCATTTGCAAATATCTTTTCCCATTCCGTTGGTTGTCTTTTAGTTTTGTTGATTGTTTCCTTTGCTGTGCAGAAGCTTTTTATCTTCATGAGGTCCCAATAGTTCATTTTTGCTTTTAATTCCCTTGCCTTTGGGGATGTGTCAAGTAAGAAATTGCTACGGCTGAGGTCAGAGAAGTCTTTTCCTGCTTTCTCCTCTAAGGTTTTGATGGTTTCCTGTCTCACATTCAGGTCCTTTATCCATTTTGAGTTTTTTTTTGTGAATGGTGTAAGAAAGTGGTCTAGTTTCAACCTTCTGCATGTTGCTGTCCAGTTCTCCCAGCACCATTTGTTAAAGAGACTGTCTTTTTTCCATTGGATATTCTTTCCTGCTTTGTGAAAGATTAGTTGGCCATACTTTTGTGGGTCCAATTCTGGAGTCTCTATTCTATTCATTGGTCGATGTGTCTGTTTTTGTGCCAATACCATGCTGTCTTGATGATTACAGCTTTGTAGTAGAGGCTAAAGTCTGGGATTGTGATGCCTCCTGCTTTGGTCTTCTTCAAAATTACTTTGGCTATTTGGGGCCTTTTGTGGTTCCATGTGAATTTTAGGATTGCTTGTTCTAGCTTCAAGAAGAATGCTGGGGCAATTTTGATTGGGATTGCATTGAATGTGTAGATAGCTTTGGGTAGTATTGACATTTTAACAATATTTATTCTTCCAACCCATGAGCATGGAATGTTTTTCCATTTCTTTATATCTTCTTCAATTTCCTTCATAAGTTTTCTGTAGTTTTCAGCATACAGATCTTTTACATCTTTGGTTAGATTTATTCCTAGGTATTTTATGCTTCTTGGTGCAATTGTGAATGGGATCAGTTTCTTTGTCTTTCTGTTGCTTCATTATTAGTGTATAAGAATGCAACTGATTTCTGTACATTGATTTTGTATCCTGCGACTTTGCTGAATTCATGTATCAGTTCTAGCAGACTTTTGGTGGAGTCTATCAGATTTTCCATGTATAATATCATGTCATCTGCAAAAAGCGAAAGCTTCATCTTTGCCAATTTTGATGCCTTTGATTTCCTTTTGTTGTCTGATTGCTGATGCTAGCACTTCCAACACTATGTTAAACAACAGCGGTGAGAGTGGACATCCCTGTCGTGTTCCTGATCTCAGGGGGAAAGCTCTCAGTTTTTTCCCATTGAGGATGATATTAGCCATGGGCTTTTCATAAATGGCTTTTATGATGTTTAAGTATGTTCCTTCCATCCCGACTTTCTTGAGGGTTTTTATTAAGAAAGGATGCTGAATTTTGTCAAATGCTTTTTCTGCATCAATTGCTAGGACCATATGGTTCTTATCTTTTCTTTTATTAATGTGATGTATCACATTGATTGATTTGTGAATGTTGAACCAGCCCTGCATCCCAGGAATGAATCCCACTTGACCATGGTGAATAATTCTTTTTATAAGCTGTTGAATTCGATTTGCTAGTATTTTATTGAGAATTTTTGCATCCATATTCATCAGGGATATTGGACTGTAGTTCTCTTTTTTTACTGGGTCTCTGTCTGGTTTAGGAATCAAAGCAATACTGGCTTCATAGAATGAGTCTGGAATTTTTCTTTCCCTTTCTATTTTTTGGAATAGCTTGAGAAGGATAGGTACTATCTCTGCTTTAAATGTCTGATAGAATTCCCCAGGGAAGCCATCTGGTCCTGGACTCTTATTTGTTGGGAGATTTTTGATAACTGATTCAATTTCCTCGCTGGTTATGGGTCTGTTCAAGCTTTCTATTTCCTCCAGTTTGAGTTTTGGAAGTGTGTGGGTGTTTAGGAATTTTTCCATTTCTTCCAGGTTGTCCAGTTTGTTGGCATAGAATTTTTCATAGTATTCCCTAATAACTGCTTGTATTTCTGAGGGATTGGTTCTAATAATTCCATTTTCATTCATGATTTTATCTATTTGGGTCATCTCCCTTTTCTTTTTGAGAAGCCTGGCTAGAGGTTTATCAATTTTGCTTATTTTTTCAAAAAACCAACTCTTGGTTTCATGGATCTGCTCTACAGTTTTTTTAGACTCTATATTGTTTATTTCTGCTCTGATCTTTATTTCTCTTATTCTGCTGGGTTTGGGGTGTCTTTGCTGCTCTGCTTCTAGTTCCTTTAGGTGTGCTGTTAGATTTTGTATTTGGGATTTTTCTTGTTTCTTGAGATAGGCCTGGATTGCAATGTATTTTCCTCTCAGGACTGCCTTCACTGCATCCCAAAGCATTTGGATTGTTGTATTTTCATTTTCATTTGTTTCCATATATTTTTTAATTTCTTCTCTAATTGCCTGGTTGACCCATTTATTCTTTAGTAGGGTGTTCTTTAACCTCCATGCTTTTGGAGGTTTTCCAGACTTTTTCCTGTGGTTGATTTCAAGGTTCATAGCATTGTGGTCCGAAAGTATGCATGGTATGATCTCAATTCTTGTATACTTACGAAGGGCTGTTTTGTGACCCAGTATGTGATCTATCTTGGAGAATGTTCCATGTGCACTTGAGAAGAAACTATATTCTGTTGCTTTGGGATGCAGAGTTCTAAATATATCTGTCAAGTCCATCTGATCCAATGTATCATTCAGGGCCCTTGTTTCTTTACTGACCATGTGTCTAGATGATCTATCCATAGTTGTAAGTGGGGTATTAAAGTCCCCTGCAATTACCACATTCTTATCAATAAGGTTGCTTATGTTTGTGAGTAATCATTTTATACATTTGGGGGCTCCCGTATTCGGTGCATAGACATTTATAATTGTTAGTTCTTCTTGATGGATAGACCCGGTAATTATTATATAATGCTCTTCTTTATCTCTTGCTACAGCCTTTAATTTAAAGTCTAGTTTGTGTGATATAAGTGTGGCTACTCCAGCTTTCTTTTGACTTCTAGTAGCATGATAGATAGTTCTCCATCCCCTCACTTTCAATCTGAAAGTGTCCTCAGGTCTAAAGTGAGTCTCTTGTAGACAGCAAATAGATGGGTCTTGTTTTTTTATCCATTCTGATATCCTATGTCTTTTGGTTGGAGCATTTAGTCCATTTACATTCAGTGTTGTTATAGAAAGATATGGGTTTAGAGTCATTGTGATGTCTGTAGGTTTCATGCTTGTAGCGATGTCTTTGGTACTTTGTCTCACAGGATCCCCCTTAGGATCTCTTGTAGGGCTGGTTTAGTGGTGAATTCCTTCAGTTTTTGTTTGGGAAGACCTTTATCTCTCCTTCTATTCTAAATGACAGATTTGCTGGATAGAGGATTCTCGGCTGCATATTTTTTCTGTTTATCACATTGAAGATTTCCTGCCATTCCATTCTGGCCTGCCAAGTTTCAGTAGACAGATGCGTCACTAGTCTTATTGGTCTCCCTTATATATTAGAGCACGTTTATCCCTAGCTGCTTTCAGAATTTTCTCTTTATCTTTGTATTTTCCCAGTTTCACTATGATATGTTGTGCAGAAGATCAATTCAAGTTATGTCTGAAGGGAGTTCTCTGTGCCTCTTGGATTTCAATGCCTTTTTCCTTCCCCAGATCAGGGAAGTTCTCAGCTATTATTTCTTCAAGTACACCTTCAGCACCTTTCCCTGTCTCTTCCTCCTCTGGAATACCAATTATGCGTATATTATTTCTCTTTAGTGCATCACTTAGTTCTCTAATTTTCCCCTCATACTCCTGGATTTTTTTTATCTTTTTCTCAGCTTCTTCTTTTTCCATAATTTTATCTTCTAGTTCACCTATTCTCTCCTCTGCCTCTTCAATCTGAGCTGTGGTCATCTCCATTTTATTTTGCAGCTCATTAATAGCATTTTTTAGCTCCTCCTGGCTGTTCCTTAGTCCCTTGATCTAGATTCTCTGCTGTCCTTTATACTGTTTCCAAGCCCAGTGATTAATTTTATGACTATTATTCTAAATTCACTTTCTGTTATATTGTTTAAATCGTTTTTGATCAGTTTGTTAGCTGTCGTTATTTCCTGGAGGTTTTTTTGAGGGGAATTCTTCCGTTTCATCATTTTGGATAGTCCCTGGAGTGGTGCGGAACTGCAGGGCACTTCCCCTGTGCTGTCTTGAATAACTTGTGTTGGTGGGCGGGGCCGCAGTCAGACCTGATGTCTGCCCCCAGCCCACCGCTGGGGCCACAGTCAGACTGGTGTGTACCTTCTCTTCCCCTCTCCTAGGGGCAGGATTCACTGTGGGGTGGTGTGGCCCATCTGGGCTACTTGCACACTGCCAGGCTTGTGGTGCTGGGGATCTGGCGTATTAGCTGGGGTGGATTGGCAAGGTGCACCAGGTTGGGAGGGGCAGGCTCAGCTCACTTTTCCTTCGGAGATCTGCTTTGGGAAGGGCCCTGCAGCACCAGGAGGGAGTCAGACCCACCAGAGGGATGGATCCGCAGAAGCACAGCATTGGGTGTTTGCAAGGTGCAAGCAAGTTCCCTGACAGGAACTGGTTCCCTTTGGGATTTTGGCTGGGGGATGGGCAAGGGAGATGGCACTGGCGAGCGCCTTTGTTCCCAGCCAAGCTGCGCTCTGTTGTCCGGGGCTCAACAACTCTCCTTCTCGGTGTCTTCCAGCCCTCCCGCTCTCCGAGCAGAGCTGTTAACTTATAACCTTCCAGATGTTAAGTCCCGCTCGCTGTCAGAACACACTCCATCCGGCCCCTCCACTTTTGCAAGCCAGATTCGGGGGCTCTGCTTTGCTGGCGGGCTGCCCCTCTGCCCCGGCTCCCTCCCGCCAGTCCATGCAGCGCGCACTGCCTCTCCACCCTTCCTACCCTCTTCTGTGGGCCTCTCGTCTGCACTTGGCTCTGGAGAATCCGTTCTGCTAGTCTTCTGGTGGTTTTCTGGGTTATTTAGGCAGGTGTGGGTGGAATCTAAGTGATCCGCAGGACGCGGTGAGCCCAGCATCCTCCTAAGCCACCATCTTCCGATGTCATATTCTGTTTTTCCAAGAACCATATTTTTATAGCTCAGTGTCTACAGGAGCACATAGCAGGTGCCCCATATGCATCTGTAGAATGGATGTAGTCACTAACCAATTAAGTAATCAGGAACTGATTTCTAAGTGTTCCCACACGGAGTTTAAGGGACATCAACTACTTACTCACACATACGTGAAGGGGAAAGACACTCTTAATACTTTAGCCAAAATGCCTATGGAATAGCCCACATTGTAAACCCACTCTGAAATGTAATGGAAATCAAAAGAAATTGATGGTTTGGTTTATTAGTGTTGAATTTTACCAAAGTATAATCATATTTTCTACACAAACATACCTGTGAATACACTTAAAAATGTTTTAAAGCCCTATTTTCGTCCTGTTTTAAATGTGTTGCCAATTCAAAAACCACAGTCACCCTTCCTTAAACAGTGCTAGGAGCTTGCATGTCAAAGTTGCTCTCACAGCCTAAACCAGCTATTATTAGCAGAGAGTGTGATGCTATTTTTTAACATTGTATTAATAATATATTGTGTTTACATAGCGGCTTTGTCCTCAGGCACTCAGAGTTCTGCACATCAGCTCATAAATTCCCTGGAGGCCACTCACCGGATCTGAGTTTCTGTTATTCTGTTATTTTCAGTCTGAGAAGGAAAGAAGTGTGTTTCATAAACACAAGTGGTCAAAATGGGAAAGTCAAGGATTAGGGGTTTGCCCAGTATCACCCAAGGAGTTTGAAGTCCACTCAAATACAACCCAGTCTCCTGACTCCCTCCCAGAGGCCAGACCCAGTCAACCACCTGGCCACTAGAAGGTTCTTGGCATCCATGTCACATCCTCACGACTCCACTACCCTGGGAGAGCAGTGGCCTCCAGGATGCAGGGAAGATTTGGGTCAGGAGCCAACACTATATGGCTGCTTCTTTCTGCAAGTGTATGCTGCTTCCTACTTTGGGAGGAGGCAGAAGGGGGAGCAATGGTGGGTAACCGCCCCATCAGCACATCCTGGCCTTTACCTGGAGAGGCTGGCCTGGCAAGTAAAGGGCAATGTGTCCATGGGCCTGACAGCACTGGGCAGCCAGGTCACTGGGATGAACACAGATTCCTTCTCCCTCCTGCCCAAACCCCAGAGGTGAAAAACATAATGATTCAGAAAGGGGCAAAGGCATTGTCCCCATCAACATAATCCCCCAAATGAACACATACTGAAGTTGAATTTAACCAGGACCACTGGGTGTCAAAGAGTGGTCTAAAGATCAGCAGCACCAGCATCACCTGGGAACTTGTTAGGACAGCAAATTCTTGAGTCCACCCCAGATCTGCTGAATCAGAAACTCTGGGGACGGCATCCAGTGATCTGTGTTTTAAGCCCTTCTGGTGTTTCTGATGCACAGTCAAGACAGAGTCTGTATTAGTCTTACCCAGGACACATTTAATGTCTGAAAGAAGACGAGTAAAATCTAGAGAAATGATTAAAGCCACTGGACATCTCTTTTTCTTCTGCTAAAGGCGACAAACTGCTCACTGTGCACGGCACTGTAATTCTATGAATAACCTTGCAGTAAGCATTCATTTTCTTGCCTCTGAAATCATAACGGCAAAACCTACTGACAGATACCCTCACATCCAAAAAGATGTCAGGTTGAAAGTCTTGTCCCTTACCAATTGTTGGTTTGAAGGTCTGTGGTTCACATTAATAAAGCATAAGTCTTATACCAATTCTAAGTTATTTTCCATGAGACCCAAACAGCCAAACAGAAGTTTTGTCTAGTCATCCCCTAATTTACAAAAGCCCTAAAACACAGTAGCCCTGGTAATTAATCAGTTCAGTCCACAGCTTAAAGTGTCAATGTTTTATTTATCATCTTTCACCCTGGTGCCCAAAGCATTTGTAATCTGGGCCATCATTCAAATGTGAAGTAATGAAAAATAAAAGACTGTCAAGTGATGAGCATACACACAAGTACTTAGAGAGGCACAATATCTGTGTTATTTTATTCTAGGTCCTCTCTCACTCCATGTATTCTTCCATTTTAAATAAGGCCACAAAGTCCATTTAGAGGCAGGATAAAGGGAAGGAGAAAGTGAGCAATGAATGCTTATCAGCCATTTCTCATTCTCTATAATGGCTATGCCAAACAGTTGCCTCAAGATCACCATCTTCCTCTTACCCTTGATTCTCCTAAAACCCTAGACCCCATCTCCTTTCCTACCCACATTCCCATCTCTCTTCTCTACCTTCCATCCATGTGCTGCACTGTGAACAGGTTGTGATGTGAAGGGAAGTGGCTTGGATGAGGAATGTTCCCTCAAACCAGAGCTCTCTAGGCAAATGGTCCTTACCTTCCCCTGGTAAGATCAGCCTCAGCATGTAACCACCAACTCACACATAACCACCTCCCTCAACAAACAACCTTTTGTTCATATCCGTATGAATATACAAGCTGACTAGAACCCACCCAAGTAAAATCTCATTTACACAGGACTTTTTTTCCTAGCTTCAATGTTAGGGACAAAAGTCAACACAAGGGATTTATAAAACAATTAGATTCTATAGCAACGCAGTCCAAAAGAATTTTCTGTGAACGTGGAGTGTTCTATTCTGCACTAGCCATATGTGTCTATTGAGTGCTTCAAATGTTGCTAGAATAACTGAAGAAATGAAATTTTCATTTCAATTACTTTCTATTAATTACAATTTAAATGGCCACATATGGTTAGTGACTACCACATCAGGTAGTGCATCTCTAAAGGCTGCACTGAAAATACAGAAGTTCGTCAATG
Source organism: Panthera uncia (assembly GCF_023721935.1). Lineage (NCBI taxonomy): Eukaryota > Metazoa > Chordata > Mammalia > Carnivora > Felidae > Panthera > Panthera uncia. The sequence continues at coordinate 93,988,097 of NW_026057584.1, read as the reverse complement.
TATGTATATATGCATGCTGTCTGTATATATTCTCTTTATATCTATCTATCCATCCATCCATCCATCCATCCATCCTCTATATTTTCTTGATGAAAGGAAGGGAGGAAGGGAGGAAGGCAAGCCCAGAAGCTACTTATCAGGATCAGGTAAATTTATGTGGGCTAGCAGGGTCTGCTGTAGGAAATTTTGCAAAGATGCATCATGCCTTTAGTATCCTCCACAAATGAATGCATCATTTCTCTATCCAGTAAAGCCCTCCAACTCCCCAGGTTTACATGCCAAGTCTCACTCTTGTTCTCATCTAATGTCAGCCAATCGCAGCTATAGCTACTGTTCCACCAGAGGTAACTGCATTTTAGAAGGGGATTTGTACTTCAGTCGTTCACATTTTAAGGTCTACATGCCAAGTCCTGAGGCTAAGGAAAATGTCATCTATTCACAGCCACCGGAGAGCACAAATGTAGGAAAATCATCAAAGGAAGTCATTACTTATGAATGTGAAAATGGGCAAGGAACAAAATGAACAAATGGAGTAAGGTGGTGAAATACAACCTGGGGACAGAGTGGGAAGGAAGGATGGCTCTGCAGTGAGACATTTGAGCTGGGTCTAGAAGAATGGACAAGAATCATCAAGCAGGAAAAAATGGAAGGCTAGGGAGGACACTCAATGCAGAGTGGACTTAATGAGCAAAAGTGTGAAGACTTAGCACTGTGGTGCCCTGCTTCAGGGAAAAGTGGAGATGCTACACATGAATATGTTCATGCCCCTATTCAGGACAGGTCACATGTTAGGCCACAAAACAAGTCTCAATAAATTAAGGAAAACTGAAATCATATCAAGCATCTTTTCTGGCCAAAATGTTATAAAACTAGAAATCAATTACAAGAAAACAAGTGGAGAAAACCACAAACATAGGAGGCTAAACATGCTACCAAGCAACCAATGGGTCAACAAAGAAATCAAAAGAGAAATTTAAAATACACCCAGAGACAATTGAAAATAGAAACACAATGGTTCAAAATCTTTGGGACACAGCAAAAGCAGTTCTAAGAGGAAAGTTTATAACAATACAGACCTACCCCAAAAAACAAGAAAAGTCTCAAATAAACAATTGAACTTTATACCTAAAGGAACTAGAAAAGCCCAAAGTTAGTAAAAAGAAGGAAATAATAAAGATCAGAATGGAAATAAAAGAAATAAAAACTAAAAAAAATAATAAATGAAACTAAGAGCTAGTTATTTGAAAAGATAAACAAAATTGATAAACCTTTAGCCAGATTCATCAAGAAAAAAAGAGGGGCACCTGGGTGGCTCAGTCGGTTAAGCGTCCGACTTCGGCTCAGGTCATGATCTCACAGTTCGTGAGTTCAATCCCCGCGTCGGGCTCTGTGCTGATAGCTCAGAGCCTGGAGCCTGCTTCACATTCTGTGTCTCCCTCTCTCTCTGCCCCTTCCCTGCTCATGTTCTGTCTCTCTCTGTCTCAAAAATAAATAAACATTAAAAAAAAAGAAAAGAAAAGAGAAAAAGAAAGAAGGGGTGCTGGGATGGCTCAGTCAGTTGAGTGTCCAACTTCGGCTCAGGTCATGATCTCGTGGTGTATGAATTTGAGTCTCGTGTCAGGCTCTCTGCTGTCAGCGCAGAGTCCACTTTGGATCCTCTGTCTTCCTGTCTCTGCCCCTACCCCATTCTCACACTCTCTGCCTCAAAAATAAATTTAAAAAAAGAAAGAAAAAAAATAAGATTCAAATAAATAAAATCAGAAATCAAAGAGAACTCAAAATCCAAACTACAGAGATACAAAAGATTATATACAATACTATGAAAAAATATATGCCAATAAATTGGACAACCCAGAAGAAATGGATAAATTCCTAGAAACATACAATCTTGCAAATTAGATTCATGAAGAAATATAAAACATAAACAGATGAATTACTAATAACAAAATTGAATCAGTAATCAAAAATTCCCAACAAACAAAAGTCCAGGACCAGATGGCTTCCTAAGTGAATGCTACCAAACATTTAAAGAAGAGTTAATAGCTTGTACACCTGAAACTAATGTAACACTGTATGTTAACTATACTGAAATTAAAATTAAAAACTTAGTAAAATTTAAAAAAAATTAGGAACAGAGGCTTTGAAGAAGTAGGGGTGAAAAAAGAAGAGTTAATACTTATCCTTCTCAAACTATTCCAAAAAATAGAAGAGGAAGAAGTGCTTTCAAATTCATTCTACAAGGTCAGCATTGCCCTGATAACAAAACCAGATAAAGACACAATAAATAAATAAATAAATAAATAAATAAATAGTTATAGGTCAATATCTCTGATGAACATACATGCAAAAATCCTCAACAACATATTAGCAAACTGAATTCCACAACGCATTAAAAGGATTATTCACCATGACCAAGTGAGATTTATTCTAGGAATGCAAGTGTGATTCGGTATACACAAATCAATCAGTATGGTATACCACATTAAGAAAGTGAAGGATAAAAATCATATGACTATCTCAATAGATATAGAAAAAGCATTTGACAAGATGCAATATCCATTCATGATAAAAACATTCAATAAAGTGGATTTAGAGGGAATATACCACAACATGATAAAAGCCACATATAACAAACCTACAGCTAACATACTCAATGGTGAAATGCTGAAAGCATTTCCTCTAAGATCAGAAGCAAGACAAGGATGCCCATTCTCACAACTTTTATTCGACATAGTACTAGAAGTCCTATCCATGGCAATCAGACAAGAAATAAAAGGCATCCAAACTGGTAAGAAAAATGAAACTATCATTATTTGCAGATCACATGATATTATATAAAGAAATCCTAAAAGACTCCACCAAAAAACAAACAAAACCTCTTAGAAATGAGTTCAGTAAAGTTGTAGGATACAAAATTAATAGAGAAATCTGTTGCATTTTTTAAAAACTTTTTTAATGTTTATTTTCTTTAACATTTATTTATTTTTGAGAGACAGAGAGAGACACAGAGTACAAGCATGGGAGGGAGAGAGAGAGAGGGAGACACAGAATCCAAAGCAGGCTCCAAGCTCCAAGCTGTCAGCACAGAGCCCGATGTGGGGCACGAACCCAAGAACCGTGAGATCATAACCCGAGCCAAAGTTCAGTGCTTAACCAACTGAGCCACCCAGGTGTCCCAATGTTTATTTCTGAGAGACAGGCAGATTATGAGCAGGAGCGGGACAGAGAGAGAGGAAGACACAGAATCCGAAGTAGGCTCCAGGCTCTGAGCTATCAGTACAGAGCCCAATGCGGGGCTCAAACCCACAAACCGTGACATCATGACTTGAGCTGAAGTTGGACACTTAACTGATTGAGCCACTCAGGCACCCCAGTTGCATTTCTATACACTAATAATGAGGTGGCAGAAAGAGAAATTAAGAAAAAAAATCCCATTTACAAAAAAGAATAAAACAGCTAGGAATAAATTTAACCAAGGAGGTGAAAGACCTGTATTCTGAGAACCATATGACAATGATGAAAGAAATTAAAACAAGATAAATAAATGGAAAGATATACCATGGTCATGAATCGGAACAATACTATTAAAATGCCCATACTTCCAAAAGCAATCTACAGATTCAATGCAATCCCTATCAAAATGGTGATAGCTTTTTTAAAAGAGTTAGAACACATAATCCTAAAATTTGTATCAAACCACAAACACCTCAAATAGCCAAAATAATCTTTAGAAAGAAGAAAAAAGCTGAATGCATCACAATCCCGGATTTCAAAATATACTACAAAGCTGTAGCAATCGAAAGAATATGGTACTGGCACAAGATTAGACACACAGATCAGTGGAAAAGAACAGAAAGCCCAGAAATAAATCTATGTTTATATGGTCAAATTAACCTACAACAAAGGAGGTAAAAATACACAATGGAGAAAAAGAAAGTCTCTTTTGATAGATGGTGTTGGGGAAATTGGATGGCTAAATGAGAAAGAATGAAACTGGACTACTTTCTTACATCATACACAAAAATAAAATAAAAATAAATTAAAGACCTAAATGTAAGACCTGAAACCATAAAACCACTAAATGAAAACACAAGCAGTAAACTCTGGAACATCAGCCTTAGTAATATTTTTCTGGATCTGTTTCCTCAAGCAGGAGAAACAAAACCAAAAATAAGTGGGATTACATCAAACCCAAAAACCTTTTGCACAGTGAGGGAAACCATCAATAAAAGGGGAATCTATTGAATGGGAGAAGATATTTGCAAATGATATATCCAATAAGGGGCTGTTATTCAAAATACACAAAGAACTTACACAACTCTATACCAAAAAAAAAAAAACATACTCCAAATAAAAATGGGCAGAGGAACTGAATAGATTCTTTTTCCAAAGAAGACCTATAGATGGCCAACAGACATGTGAAAAGATGCTCAACATCACTAATTATCAGGGAAATGCATATCAAAACCACAGTGAGCTATCACTTCATACTTGTCGGAATGGCTAGTATCAAAAAGACAACAGAAAACAAGAGTTGGTGGGGATATGAAGAAAAAAGAATTCTTGTACACTGTTGGTGATAATGTAAACTGGTGCAGCCACTGTGGAAAACGGTATGGGGGTTCATCAAAAAATTAAAAATAGAGATACCATATGATCCAGCAATTCCACCTCTAGGTATTTACCCAAAGAAAATGGAAATACCAATTTTAAAAGATATATGCACCCCTATGCTTACTTACATTATGCAAGATATGGAATAGAAGCACCTGAATACCTAACAACAACTGAAAGGATAAATAAGATGTGATATTGGGGCGCCTGGGTGGCTCAGTCGGTTGAGCGTCCGACTTCAGTTTAGGTCATGATCTCACAGTCCGTGAGTTCGAGCCCTGCGTCGGGCTCTGTACTGACAGCTCAGAGCCTGGAGCCTGTTTCAGATTCTGTGTCTCCCTCTCTCTCTGCCTCTCCCCCGCTCATGCTATGTCTCTCTCTGTCTCAAAAATAAATAAAAACATTAAACAAAAATTTTTAAAAATGTGATAGATATAGATCTATAGATATACACACATACATATACATACACGCACAGACAGACATACACAGAGAGAGACACACAATGGAGTATTAGTCATAAACAAAAGAATGAAATCAGGGCACCCAGATGGCTCAATGAGTTGAGCCTCCATCTTCAGTTCAGGTCATGATCTTGGTTTGCGGGTTCGAGCTCCACATGAAACTTGTTGCTGACAGAACAGAGCCCGCTTCAGATCCTCTGTTCTCCCTCTCTCTGCCCCTCCCCTGCTCATGCTTTCTCTCTCAAAAATTAAATAAATATTTAAAAAATTTAAAAAGAATGAAATCTTGCAATTTGCAACAACACAGATGGACCTAGAGGGTATAATGCTAAGTGAAATGAATCACTCTAAGGCAAGTAACATATGCTTTCACTTACATGTGGAATCAAAAAACAAGCAGAAACAGATCCATAAGTACAGAAAACTGGTAGATGCTGTTGAGGGCCAGGGGGAAGGGCATGGATGAAATAGGCAAAGGGGACTAAGAGGTATAAACTTCCCAATACTGTATAAAATAAAAAAGTCACAGGGAATGAAAAATACACCATAGGGAATATAGTCAATAATATTTTAATAACTTTGTGTGGCAACAGATGATAACCACACTTAACCATAGTGAGCATTTTGTAATGTGTATAATTGTCAAATCACTGCATTGTACACCTGAAACTAATAATTGTCTGTCAACTGTACTTTAATTTTTAAAAAATGTTTTGATTTAAAAAAAAGTGAAGATGCTATTCCTAGAGCATTTGCCTAAGGAGAGCAGCCATGCGAGGACCACATGAAAAATGTCCCTCTGTGTCCTGAAAGTCCCCTCAAGATGGCAGATGCAAAATCCATGGCACACACAATGGCTCTTAGATGGTTACATGGACCAGAGTGTCGTATTTAATAGTTATGTATTTCAACAGACAGAAGGAAAAAACTTGGTTATCATCCCATGCCTTCAAAGACTCTATTGGGAAAAATTAAGATTATATTTAGACAAATATTCAGTAAATAACAGCATAGGTGGTATGCAGATAGGACAAAGATGATCAAGGTCAAACACACATGTCTGAGTAATGACAGGAAGTCACTGGAGGATTTTAAGCAAGGAAGACCCATGGTGTCTGTCATCAGGGCTTTACAAAGACCCTCTGACTGGGGGTGGGGTTTGACAGGGTTGAAGGGAAACTAAGAGGGGATCAGCTGGGAGACAGTGCTAATGGTCATGAACACAAAGTGATGACTCCCTACCAGGGGGCCAGGACAGCTGAGAGGGATCAACAAGGAAAGACACTAAGGAACCTAAATTGATCAAACTTGGGAACTGACTAGATATGGACAGTGGACACCAGGACAACCTCGATTTTGAGACTGGCTGAAAGAGAAGTGGTGCCCATTGATGAGCAGGCATCGTGAGGCTGGAGTGGGGAGCTGGCAGGGAGTCTAGTTTGGGACTTGCTAAGCTTGAGGAGGAATACCCAGACAGCCAGATGAGCTTAGTCAAAGAGGCATCTCTTAAGGCTGGCCTCCCAGGGCCATTTTCCTGGGGCCCCCAGGTCTCACATTGTTGTTTCTGTGGTGTGGAGAGAAGGAAGGAGAGAAAATAAAAAGGGAACAGCCATCCTAAGAGTGGACAAACCCTACCTAACACCTCTACTTCCAATATACACTACAAGGGAAATGCATGTCTAGAGCCAGGACCCAGGCTCTTTGAACCCATCAATACTGATTTGACACCTACTGTGTTCTGATGCAAGGATTCAGCCACAAACAACAAAGTGAATAAACACTTGCTCTCCCAGAGCTTACCCAGGGAGAGTCAGACAATGAGAAGGTAAGCAAATGAGCATATGCTGTACAGAAACATAAACAACATAGAGGAGGAGAATGAGGAGAGTATTAATTTTTTTTAAGATTTTATTTTTAAGTAATCCCTACACCCAAGGTGGGGCTCGAACTCGCAATCCTGAGATCAAGCATCACCTGCTCTACCCACTCAAGCCAGCCAAGCACCCCAAGAGTGTTCTCTCTGATGATAAGACACTCAGCCGAAGACCTAGAAGATAGGAGAGTAAGCTGTGCAGCTAACTACCTGGGAAGAACACTCTGGGCAGGGGGAACAGAGGGCAAGGGCTTGTGCACAGAAGGGAACTCAGCTTATTCAGTGAAGAGCTAGGAGGCCACCATGGCTGGAACGCAGCATCCGCTCAGGGCCTCAAGGTCATAACCAGAACGTGGGCCTTTACTCCAGGTGGGATGGGAAACCAACAAAGGATTGATCAGAGAAATGATTTCCGTTTAAACAGGGTGGCTATGGCCACTCTGCTGGGAACAGGCCAGTGGAAGCAGGAAGACCAAAGGGAAGGTAACTTCAGTGAACCTCAAAAGAAATGATGCTAGCAGAGGGCAAAAGTGAAGGTGGGGAGGGGCAGTTCCTGTGAGATCCAAGGCACGTTTGCTGATAGTTCACTATTTGCCACCTAGTGAAGAAAGAAGGGGACTGGTGGTTTTTAGAAAGATTTGAAAAGAATTTTCAGGATGAACCTTTGTTTCTCAGGAGAATAAGAATATCCAGAAATTACTACTTAGGCAAACCGGTTATTCGAAGTGAACCATTTAGGAATTTTCAGGAAAAAATTTTTTTCAGTGTCAGCTCAGTTATCTGTATCAATTTCAATTTTGTCTATGCATAGTACATGGTAATAGCCTCTGCAGAGAACAGAGGGGGAAGGAGAGACTTGCTTTTCCCTTCATACCGTATCATGCTTTTTGTGTTTTTTTAAAACAATGTGCAGGTACCACCTATTAAAATAAAAAAAAAAAAAAAAAAACACCGCATCAATCTTGAGACTAAGGTTATTTCCTGACGGTCTACCAGATGCCAAAAAGCCTGCCATGTACTAGATACAATGACACAAGAGTCCTTTTCCTCCAAGAGTAGAGAAAGAGGGTATCTAAACCACACAGGAATCTTCTAGGGGCGCCTGGGTGGCTCAGTTGGTTAAGTGTCCAACTTCAGCTCAGGTCATGATCTCACGGTTTGTGAATTCAAGCCCTGCATTGGGTTCTGTGCTGACAGTTCAGAGCCTGGAGCCTGCTTCAGATTCTGTGTCTCCTTCTCTCTCTGACCCTCCCCCACTTGCTCTGTCTCGCTCTCTGTCTCTCAAAAATAAATGTAAAACAAAAAAATTTAAACCACACAGGAATCTTCTAGAGAAGTTGAGATTGGAGGTGACTTTGAAACAACCCAAAGCAGCTAGGTTGGTAAGCAGGAGTGAAGAGTATATTCCAGGAAAAGGGAAAGTATGTGCAAAGGTGTATTAGAATTCACTTGTTCAGCATGCTTTCATGACAAACCTACTTTGTACCACAGGCACTGCTCTAGGGAGGGAGTCATACAGATACAGGGGGAAGAAGCTTCCAGGCAGAAGGAAGAGCAAGGGTCTGAGGCAGAAGACTGCATGCCATGATGGAAGAACACCAAGGCAGCTGGTGGGCTAAAGAGGAGTGAGGGAGGGGGAAAAGGATGAAAGTGAGGTCAGAGGGTAGGGGTCATGTAAACTCTTAGATCTACTCAAAGGATCTAGGCCTTTATAAAGATAGGAAGCCACTGGAAGCTGTGACTTGGAGATGCTGGGATGTCACATGTTCTAGCAGGATCACTGCTGCCTGCCAAAGACAACCAGGGAGGACAGTCAGAATGCTGCCGCAGTGACACAGGCCACAGAGGGGCAACCAATGGGTTCTGGACCAGGAATGCAACATGCAAGGGGTGAGTCACTGGATATCTTCTGATTTCAGATTTTGGTCTGATCAGGGATATATTCTGAGGGTACAGTTGACAAGTTTTGCTGACATGTAGCCTGAAATAAATAAGATTCAATGATTGGAGGTTTGTGACCTTGAAAGATGGCGAAACCACTTCCTGAGTTAGGGAAGACCACAAGAGAGGCAGGTTTCTTTGAGGGGTGGCAGGAGAGGGGGATCAGGAGTTCAGTTTGGGACACACTATGTTTGGGATGTCTGCTAGGCAGCCAAGTGGAGGTGCTGAGAAAGCAGATGGAGATAAAAGTTTAGTTTTGGAGAAAAGTTCAACTGGGGACATAAACTGGAGTCAAAAGATTGTATTTATATCCTTGAAAGTGGACACGACCATTTTTTAAGAATCACAGTGCTTGAGTAAGACTGGAGTGAATTCTCCAAAAGGGATCCTGGCCAGGAAGCCAGGCAGAGAGGTAGACAAGGGTCAACAGTGAAGAACATCATGTACTAAGCTAAGGTGTATATCTTTCTTATGAAAACCATGCAGAGCCTCTGACCACTTTGAAAATGATGGAGTAAGAGGATTAGAATTGCATTTTCTTTTTTTTTTAATGTTTATTTATTTTTGAGATAAAGAGACACAGTGTGTGAGCAGGGGAGGGGCAGAGAGAGAGGGAGACACAGAATCTGAAGCAGGATCCAGGCTCTGAGCTGTCAGCACACAGCCCGATGCGGAGCTGGAACTCATGAACTGTGAGATCATGACCTGAGCCAAAGTCAGAGGCTTAACCAACTGAGCCACCCAGGTGCCCCTAGATTTGCATTTTCAACAGCTGATGTGGGCAGCACCTCTTAGGAACATCTGCTGGGGCTTCTCTGCTCCACATCCATTCCCCTTTCAGTGGTAGCAGGCCTCAATCCTCCTCATCATCCCCACTGTTCTCAAAGGGGGAACTGATAGCCACTACAGCCTGCCTTGAACCAAGCCACCCAACCCAAGCTTGGCCTGATCAGATATTCTTCCATGGACTCTGAATCCATGATAAATGATAACAAGGAAGGGAAAACAGAGATGCTTCATCCCACTGTAGGGATGACCAGAAGGTCAAGCTCAGCTGGGACTCAACCAGAGGGGTTAACCAATGTCTCTCCAGGTAGTCAGGCTTCCTACAGAATGGCCAACTCCCCCAAAGCAAGTGTTCCTTGGGAATCAGGTAGAAGCTGCCAGGCCTTCCTTGGAAGTCATGCAGCATCGTTCCAGGGTGTTCCGTGGGTTACAAGTGAGTCACAGACCCGCTGAAATTAAAGGGAAGAGAGAGAGAGATACCACCTGTTGATGGGAAAATGACAAGGGAATATTGGGAAGGCGACATACTAGGTTAGTAAATCCTTTGCTTCTGGAGACTTCCTTGCACTAGGACAAAGGTAGTTCATGCTGAGAGCCAGGTTCTGCACGGCAGTGGACAAGAGGATGAATGCATGTCAGAAGAAACTGGGGAGGTCAGTTCCCAGGAGGCCTGTGGCAGATTGCATCACTGTTCATAACAACTTGATCCTCCACATTCCTTCTCTTGCCACGTGCTTCTCAGCAACTCTGTGCAGGGGAATTGTGCATCCCACCCACTGTCAGTCTTGGACGGGGGACTTGCATTGGCCAATCGAATGTGAGTAGGGATGCCATACACCACACCTGAGCAGAAGCTCTGCATGGCTGGTTTGGCCTTACTTCTGTCCTGTGAAATAAGCACAGAAATCCTCCAAGAAGAGTTATTTCCCCAGCCCAAGACTTGAAATACAAACTCCATTCGTATGAACGTGGCTATATCATCAAACTTTGGCTTAAGTGGGAAATGACGGAGAAATTCATGAGTGTGGTTTAAGTAAGGCACTGAGATCTGGAAGTTGTATGTTACCGCAGCAAAACTGACAGATAGGAGGTTCCTGGAAGAGAAAAGTCTTACGGTGGTAGCAGCAGCAGCAGCAGCAAAAAGCTATCTCAAAAAAGGAGCCCCTGGACCAGAGCACATGGCTGCCAGTTAAAAGCCGTTAGAGAACACCTGTCCGACGGCAGCTTTGTTTCTGCAGGCAGGAGTCCACTCAAGGTTTAGTCCACCCTGAAAAGCAGGCAATCCCATTGTCACAGATATGTACAAAAACCACTCCTTGAATGATTATTTTTACTGAATCAAAAAAATATATACAAGAACAGAAGCCTCCTTATGACCCCTGGACCACCCAGGAGGCACCAGGCACCAACCCTCCTGTCCTGTCTCTCTGGGACCTGAAAAGCTCTGCACCTTCAGGACACATGCTTATCAGCAGGATTTGGTTAATTGAATCTTTTCTTTCTCTTCATCCCTAAAAAATACTCTTATCATTTGCTCAGTAACATATTCTCCAGTGTTCCTAGCCTACTTGATCGTGGTATTTAAAGTAATTGGGTTAAACTGTACACTCCCTTTGATCCACTCTTGGGAATCTATCCCTAAAGAAAAAGCTTTTTGGAGAAGAATGTTCATAGCAGCATTATTTACGTTGAAAAGTGGAGAAGTTAAATGTGCCACAAAAGGAATATTGAAGTTACTGTGATACACTAATTCAGGAGACCATTAAGTGCTATTTAAGAGTGCTTTTGATGATAACAAAGTGTCCAAATGATAAAATATTAACTGAAAAGTCAGGATATAAAATTTCATATATACAAATTAGAAATATATAATACAGAGGCGCCTGGATGACTCAGTCAGTTGAGTGTCCAACATCAGCTCAGGTCATGATCTCGCAGTTCGTGGGTTCAAGCCCCGTATCGGGCTCTGTGCTGACACAGCTCAGAGCCTGGATCCTGCTTCGGAGTCTGTGTTTCCCTCTCTCTCTGCTCCTCCCCTGTTCACACTCTGTCTCTCTCAAAAATAAACATTAAAAAAATTTTTTAAATACATAATACAAATAAGTCTAACCTAAACTAGGGGAAAATTTTTGGCAGAAAATATACTAAAAAGTAACAAAGAGGGAGAAGATAGACTTCTCTTTTACTTTTCTGTATGTCCTACTTTTATAATGCAAAGAAAGTTTCTAAAAATGCCTTCTCCAGCAACCTCACTTTTAACATTTCCTTTTATCGTATCCTCATAAGACATCAAATGCTGCTCACTATCAAGTTTCAAACTTGGTGCAAATTAATCAGGTTTTAACGGAGCATCTCCTGCGTGTCCTGCACAGTGCAGGGGCACAGGTGGAAGCTGTGCTCTTGGGTCAGTTACAGCACAGTTGTGGGGACAGTATAGTAAGCTTCTATTCAAGCTCAACTGTTCATGTTTCCTCTTCCAAGACATGGAATTTTTCAATTATAAGTAAAAAAGGAATGATAAAATAACAAAAACAAAAAACACTACTTTCCTCCGAAAATTGTGAACGTAAGTAAGATGATGAATAAAATGCCACATGTCAGTAAGATTATCAGTAAGATAATATTGAACATTGGTAATATGTAGGTAAAGAAAACATTTCTAATTTAATCCTATAGCATTTTCTTCCAGTCCTGGGACTTCTGGTAAAACCTATCACTTAGCATGCCCTATCCGAAAGAGAATCTTAGGACCAAGTGCTATGGATATGAATTCCTCGAGGCAGACATGCCCTGGTATGTGGGCAAGAGTCTGTGACTTCCAGAGAACTTTCACAGACTTGTGGACTTCTCATCAGTGATGCTTCTGACAAGTTAGGCCAAGAGAAGGGCAAGAGCGGAGAAAGAGAGAAGGGCAAGAGCGGAGAAAGGCCTCAGAAAAGTCTGGGCCTGACCAGGATTGTAAGGCTAGTCAACAGCTGAATTGGACTCAAACCCAACTGTGAGCCTTGAAACATAGATAAGTTGGAATTTTCTTTATCTGTCAATTTGAACACACAAATTGTTGCACAGAGTTTATGTCCAAACTGTTGGATTAATGGACTCACTGAGTTGGGGTGGGGCTCAGGAGTTCTGAGTTCTAGATCTATCACTGCCTTTAATTTAGGGAAGAATAAGAAAATAGTCCAACTTCTCTAGACCTCGGTCTCCTCCTTTGAAAATGAGCAACTTTGACTTAATCATCAAGGTCCTGACACTCTCAAATTCTAGTCTAAATGTAGCAATGGGAATTCTGGCTCACTAAAGATTTTTATTTTAAATCAATAGGTTTGAGGCACAGATTTATTTCCATAACCAAAATATAAGTGAACAGTAGGTATCATTTACCTACTGGCAAGCTAGAAGAAAAAAAATACAAGTTTCACACTGAGCAATGTGTGAATTATGGGCTTCCTTTAATATATTACTACAGAGCTGTCAGATGGCAAAAAAAGATCCACCATGTTTTTGGCTGAATCTTGCTTATTTCTGCAACTTTCTTGTGACCTATACACTCTACTATTTTGAAGGGCTGACATTTCTCAGAGTAAGAGAGAAAAAATAGATAATACAAAAAGAGAGTATTTTAAAAGAAAATGTTATTCATCCACTGAGTTGGGAAACTGGTTTTCTAAACAGAAAAATGATTTTAAATTGTTTGAATATCAATATACTCTACCCTCACTCTATGATAACTTAGGAAAAGCACAGGAATGATTAATACTAAAGCCTTTGCCTCAAGGAGCTAGTTCCTAAAAATTCTGGAACTTTAAGCTACATTGCTATCTCTTACTGGATTCGCAAAAGGCTAAGTCTTCTCTTTAATACACAGAACTGAGTTTACATAGGCCATTGATTTGGTCCCTAAATCAGTAACACAAGCTAAAATCACCACCCATCACACCATCTTAAGAGATAAACGTTAGTGTTTACACATCCATTATCATTCTGCCTATCTTAGGGCTGCAGGAATTAAGGAATTTAAACATAACCTGCCATAGTGCTAAATAAATACAAAGACATGTCAAAGTAAACTTGGGGCCAGATATTTTTACCCCCTGGGGATCACCTGAAATATCACAAGGGGCTGGGAGGTATAGCAGATGGTTTTGAAGTCACACAACATCCCCTGGGCCAGTTCAGACTGCAATTGTCAACCCAGTGGGTGACTCCATGCTCTGCAACAGAGTCCCAGCCCAGGATGCCATGAGGTATACTTCTCAGAGGCTGGTGGCATTAAGCCCCCACTACAGAAGCCACCACAATAGCACATCTTCAGTCTTTGTCTCTCTTCCTGTCTATTTCCCTCTCCCCTCTCCTCCCTTCCCTCTCCTGGGATCCTGCTTCCTGGGATCACTCTCAGAATCACTGCCCCATCAACTACTTGCAGCCAGGTCCTTGGAAAGAATTTGAAAGACAGGGATGCCTGGGTGGCTCAGTCAGTTGAACATCTGACTCTTGATTTCAACTCAAGTCATGATCCCAGGTTCAAAGGATCAAGCCCTGCTTTGGGCTCTGCACTGAGCATGGAGCCGGCTTAAGATTCTCTCTCACTCCCCTTCTGCCCCTCTCCCCCATTCACACTCTTAAAAAAAAAAGACCATGAAGGACAAACTCAGAGTCTGACCGTCAACATCCACATGAGCAAACCAAATGTGGATCCAGGACAGCAGCTTCAACATTCTCCTGTTTTTGCAGATTAAATCTGTCCACGGCTCTCAGAACTGGGTCATTCACCCAGACTCAAGTCTCCAACCAATTGGGCACAACTGTTATAGGAATTTATAATTCCCTGTTATCTTACAAGAAACTCACAGATCTAAGAGCAAGGCAAATAAACAGGATTGGAGAGCCAATAGAAGTGAGACTTTCAGGGGCGCCTGGGTGGCTCAGTCGGTTAAGTGACCAACTTCAGCTCAGGTCCTGATCTCGCAGTTTGTGAGTTCGAGCACCACGGCAGGCTCTGTGCTGACAGCTCAGAGCCTGGAGCCTATTTCAGATTCTGTGTCTCCCTCTCTCTCTACCCCTCCCCTACTCACGCTCTGTCTCTGTCTCTCAATAATAAATGTTAAAAAAAAATTTTTAAAAAAGTGAGACTTTCACCCTTCAAATCATTACAAGGGGCAAGGAGGCAGAAAGAGATATGGGCTTCCTGTGGCCAGATGAACACTGAGAGTCTGGCCCCCAGTCCTCCTGATGGCTGGCACTGTCCAGAATGGCAGGGAGGGCCTGAGGGCTCTGTCATCTGGAAAAGCTCAGAGAGTCAGAAAAGGAAAGTGATGTGAGCAATCTCTAAAACACATGAATGTCCACTGTGATGGGCGACTACAGGGAGAGGCGGGTATGCATAACTACATAACTATATGCCAAATGCATTCAGGGCCACATTTTTAACACAAAGTAGAGGCAAAGACAGGTCACATGACCAGTCCACCATCGACATACTCATCTGAAAACCAAACTCTTATGCCAACAGGCAGGGTGGGGGGGGGGCAGGGGGAATGCAGAATGACAGAGGGAAGAAACCTTGTTATAATTTATCTAACTGTACACACTACTACCTTAGAGAAGAAGGGAGGAAGGAATCATTTTAATAAGACAACCTGTCACTCTGTAGTTAACACAGCCATACGTTCCCCCCAAAAAAGAACTAGGTCAACGTCCTAAAAATGACTGAATTGTCAATTCGTTAATTAAGGATGTGGACACCTCCCATCAGGAATTATCATACACAATTTCTGTGACATCCATTGTAATGCCCTGATTATTGGCAGCAACCATGAAAGCTCAGCTGAGCCATCCGTCTGAGGCAGCAGAGCAGTGCTCAAAGTGCAGGCTCCAGAACTGGTGTCTGGCCACACTGCAGTGTCAGCACTTAGTGGCAATCTAGACCTTAGGAGAGCTTATTTAACTTCTCTTTCTGCCACTCTCTTGTTGTCTGTGTAATGGGATGGTGGTAGGAATGTTGTGAGTTAATTCATGAATAGAGCTTATTTAGCACAGTGCCTGGCACAGGGTTTAAGGAATAAAAAAGGAGCTATTTGGATCATGCACAGGATGTAAGTGATCCAAACGCCAACTCCTCTCATGTTCCTGGCCCATACTCCCATGTATCTGTGATAGAGGGCCCACAGCTCACCCTCTGAAGTCCAAAATGCCTCTTCCTCAACAACCTCACTTTCCCATTACTCACCCCGTGGGCCAGTAGGGCAGATAGTAAACTTACATGCAGAAGACATCTGTAACAAGCACGTCTACCCAGAGCCCCTGGCAAAAGGACCATGACAGGAAGCCTCTGGTCCCCAACTGACTGCTCATCAGAATCAGCTGTGGGCCCTTTAAAAATTCAGACTACTGGACTCCACCTTGATATTTCTGACACTATAGTCTGTAGTAGGGCCTAGGCAGGCATTGTTATTTTTCATTTTTTTGTGTTTGTTTATTTATTTTAATCTTTATTTAATTTTGAGAAAGAGAGACAGAATATGAGCAGGGGAAGGGCAGAGAAAGAGGGAAACACAGAATCTGAAGCAGGTTCCAGGTTCTGAGCTGCCAGCACAGAGCCCACGGGGCTCGAACTCATGAAACACAAGTTCATGACCTGAGCCGAAGTTGGACACTTAACGAACTGAGCCACCCAGGCGCCCTGCTTGTGTTTATTTTTTACAAAGCTCTCCAGGTATTTTATGAAGCAAGAGGCCAGAGAACTTTTGTTCTAAGGCATCAGCAAGTTAGTGGTTCTCAACCAGAGTGATTCTGTTCCCCAGTGGATAAGAGGACATCAGCAATGTTCGGAAACATTTTCTACTGAATTAAGTTGGGGCAGGGGTGCTACTGGCATCTAGTGGCTAGAGCCCAGGGATGCTGATAAGCATCCTAATATACACAGGATAGCCCCACACAACAAAGAATTATCTGGTCCAAAATGTTAATCATGCCAACCATGCCCATGACATGCCAGCATATGAATCCTACTCTACGCCCTTTTTAGAGTGTAGGATCCTTTTGGGGGTGTCCAGAGAATGGACACCAGGTTCCCCATTTCATCAATGGGGGCCAACTCACAGAGCCATGAGAACCAAATTGGGTAACACATGTTGGACTGGTGAAGAATAGTTTTGAAAGAGCACTGATGAGTTCACACAAAACCACCATAACCTCTGTGCACAACGGGTAAACATAAACTTCATGTAGGAAGAGCTCACCGGTAATTCCAACACTGGAGACATGTCAGATGACAGAGCTGTTCCTTTAGACCAGTGAGTTCCAGCCCTGCATGATGAAGAACACCTACTAAGTGGCGGGCACTGGGGAGAGGCTCTGTCTACACTACCCCATTCACTCCTCACAACTGTCCCTTAAGACAGATATTATCGACCGCCTGGAGCAGTTGAGGAAACCAAGGTTCAAAGGATTTAAGGAGCATGTTTAAGGCTGCCAAGCTGGGCTGTGGACCTCCTCCATATGTATCACTAGAAGCCCATACCATGGCCACCTAGCATCCTACAGTCACCAAGCAGTGTGCTTGTCATCTTGCTCCACATCTCTGTTTCTCCAAAGCATGATCTGAAGCACATATTATACCTTGCACACCATGGCCCCACCCTGGATCTGTGGAAGAGAGAAAAATTTCTGAGAACCAGACACTGTCCTTTGATGGGCTTTGTTTGAGCATCTTACTGGGGCTGGTTACCGGGGTTTTTTTCCTGCAAGAGGCAGAGTCCGACTCTGCTGATAAGCCCAACACCCAAATCCCCTGAAGACAAAACAAAACAAAACAAAAAAAGATGTTGGCTCAAATGATCAGAGAGAAGAAAATATCTGAATTTGCACCCCTTTATTTGGGGAAGCTAGCTCCAACGAAAAGAAAAGAGTGTCACCACGCAGGTTGGTCTCTTAAACTATTCTGGCACTAACAGTGTCTGAAGGGCCAGCATGTTGGGGCTTTGTGGATCCATGGATTGGATAATTTGCCCCCCAAAAGTCTTACAGTGGGGGTGCATTTATAAATAATCCACTGTGCCTGTGTGGGGCCTCAGATCTAACAAAGACTTTATCAACTGTGACTGTTATTTTGCCAACAACAGAAGCAGTCTTGTAGGGACAGGTTGCCAGCCACATGGGACGAATGATTATGGGAACAATAAAAAGGAGAGTCATTTATTATTCCCACCATAATATTCTACTGGCTTATCTAAGGCTCATTACAATTTGCCCTACTGCTATAAGTACCCTATTTTGCTCTAATTTCTCTGCCCAATAATTTTGAATTAAAGTAACCTGCCATTGCTTTTTTTTAAACAAAGGGGAATGAAAGATCAGATTCCATACATGTTGAAAGAGAAATGCCATGTGGCTCTGAGCAGCCCTTGCAATGCCCATTGCCTTCCTAATTACCAGCCCATTGGCTTCCTGACAGATGGAAAAGAATGACACTGCCCCTCACAGAGCTTATATAATGAGGCCCTGGGTAATCACAACTCAACATTCAATCTCCCCATTAATGCCAGAGGTGGTTCAGCCAAATTAGAGAATGAGGGTCTGTGGATAAAGACTGACACATGTGTACACAGTAACTTTATTAACCATTAACATGCTTTGTGTAAAAAGGTTTCCAGCTCAAAATCATGAAAGACATCAGCAATTTGCACCCTTCACTGACTTAATAGCTTGTCGGTGGGTGTGGAGGTGGGGGCTGGATTGTGTGCACTGTCACTGAACTGCTACATCACAGAATAAAAACATCACCAGTCAATTAAGAGAATTATTCATGGACTTGTTAAAAGGTCACATGCCAAAAACTTCATTTAACAGAAAGGAGATGAGGTGTGGCATTCATTTTTTTTTTTTTAACTCAGAGATCACTGCAATGGGGACAAGCAAAATCTCACTTAGAAATAAAGCTATCACTAATGTCTTTCAAAACCCATTATTCAGAAAACTACTAGGGCACTTCTGTGCCCCATCTCAAACCTTCCAACTTCCCAGGCATCTACTATTTCATCACTATCCTGCCACCTTCCTCTGCCTTATGCAAAGGACCAGATATGTAACTCATCTTGGTTTGAATTACTCCAGTCTCTTCCAGGCACTTAGGATCAGTATGAATAAGTAGTTCTTCCCATGATCAAAGGAATAAAACTTCCATTAACAGAGAAATGTGAAGAAGTGGGGAAGGACTCTTGAGTCCAGCCTCAAGAAGTCATGTACCTCCATTGATTTTCACCCAGGGGAGATATCTATCCCACCATCACCCCCAGGAGACATTTGGCACTGTCTGGAGACATACTTGGTTGTCACAAGCAGGTGGAAGGTCCAAGTAGTATCTAGTGAGTAGAGGCCAGTGATGCATAGGACATCTCTACAGCAAATAATTATCCAGCTCAACATGTCAATAGAGCTGAGGTTGACATATGCTGTTCTACTCCAGTATTTTAGAGCTTCATAACCCAGTGTGACTCATAGACCAAAAATATTGACATCACTTGGGAGCTCATTAGACTCTCAAGTCCTTATCCATATCCCCTGAACCAGAATCTGCATTTCAACCTCCCAGAGTGATATGTAAGTACATTAAAATTTGATACACACTCAGAATAATGGTTCTCCAAGTTGCCTGCTCACTGGAATTACCGGGATAGCCTGATAAGCATCAAGCATTTTAAAAGCTCCTCAGATGATTCTAATGTGTAGCAAATGTAAGAATCATGGTCTTCAAAAAATTAAGTTACTGCTACTCAAAGTGTGGTCCCTGGACAAGCAACACCAGCACCACCTGGTAACTAGTTAGAAATGCAAATTCTTGACTTTATTCCATCCCTCCTGATCAGACACTCTGGGGTGGGGCCAACAGTGTGTGCTCTGACAAGTCCTCATGGGATTCTGGGGCCCTGAGTCTGAGCAGCACTGCAGCAAATAATATGTTCCCAGGCACCTAGCAGTTACTGATCATTTTGAATTATATCACTGTGTTCTTCCACTCATCATAAAATCAGTCACTGAGGAGCATTATGAGGGCTTTAGTTTCCTTTGTTGTGACCCCGTAAATATTGTATGAAGGTGTGCACAATAGAACATATGGTGTGTTTTTCAGACTGACCTCTGGGTTAAAGGTGCAAGTGTACACAGTTTGGAACCACTCAAAGGAGCTTTGACCTCTAAGCCTATATTTAGAGACTCACTGAAACCAAATTTGCCCCCTACTCCTGCCCAACATACCAGAAAGGAAGATGGGCACCACATGCAAAACACTACAGAGAGCCTGTCCTAGCACCTGTTTGGACTTCATGGGGCATCTCTTCCAATCAGCCTTCCAGACCAGGAGACCAGGTGTGGAATCCAGAAAAGCTTTCCGGAGGGGGGTGTCTCTCTCAGGGCACTAAGGTTAAAGTAAGTGGAGTGAAGAGCCAACAGGAAGGAGAACTTCACGAGAAGAAGATAGGAATGCCACAGGCCTGCATATAGCACAACAAATTCATCTGCCAGGCTATAGAAAAGGATTTCTGAAGAGAGAAAGCTGGAGAAATGGTTTGGACCAGGTCGGGATATCCCCTGGGTGTGACTGCCTCTGATGCCAACCACAGGCCTGGGCATAAACCTTTCATAGCTGTTTCAAAGCTAGATGTGCTCGGCCTACAACTGGTCAAAAACCATGGCTACTTTCACTCTTCACATTTAACACTATCTTTTCTGATGCCAGTAGGGAGAAAGAAAGGCATTTTTCTGTGGTTTAATCAAAGAAAAAGGGACACTTCAGGGATCATTTAGCCTAACGATAGAATTTCATAAAACCACCAACTTTGTAAAAGATTTTAAGTAAATTATCCATGTCGACCATCTCTCAGAGAGAAGCTTTATTAAGATCTACTGTACGACTATGTTAGACAAATCGACTGCCTGACATCAGCCTTTATGCAGTTAATAAAATTGCTGTACCTAAAACCAGAGCTAACATTACTTTGGACATGGCAGTGAAAACACTCCAGCAATGCAGTGGGCTAATAGGTCCTTTAGGAAATCAATTCCAAACGTTACTGTTTCTAAAACTCTATGTCTGGCTTTGTCCTAATTGGGCCATTATAATTTATTTTAAGAAGGACATGGTTAAGACTCATCTTCCATGCCTTGTCTTTTACCAACCCCAATCAAATTTTCACTGGGAAAGCTAATAATAAAAGCTTATATAAAATATCACTATGAGACAGCAAGGTGCAGTGGGTATACTGGTAGACACTGACGAAATCTCCCATCATCCATGGCCTAAGCCCTGACCCCTGAACCACGTTACATCCTATAAAAATCCTCACCTGAAAACAAAGCAGTGGCGAATAACTAGTTTTCTAGCAAGCAACTAACTCCAGTAAGTCTATCTCCTGTGCTCCTCACCTCCTTTCCAATCATAGACTATTTTTCAGACATGACTACAGATCTTCCTTGACTTATGATGGGGTATGTCCTGTTAACCCATTATAAGTCAAAAATATCTTAAGTGGAAAATGCATTTAATACATCTAACCTACCGAACATCATAGCCTACTTTAAGAATGCTGACAACACTTACATTAGCCTACGTCAGGGCAAAAACATCTAATGTAAAGCCCATTTTATAGTAAAGTGTTGACTATCTCATGTAGCTTACTGAATGCTGTACATGTAACTTACTGAATAATGTACTGAATGTGAAAATCAGAATGGCTCTAAGAGTACAGGGTGGTTTTGACTATATCGGGTGCTTGTTCTCATGATTATGTGGCTGACTGGAAGCTGCCACTGCCCAGCATCATGAGAGAGCACTATAGTGCACATCACTAGCCCTAGAAAAGGTCCAAATACACAATTCAAAGTATGGTTTCTATTCAGTGAGTACTGCTTCCCCACCATTATAAAGTCAAAAAGATCCTAAGTCAGCCACTATCTTTATTGGCCATAACTAGGAAAAATCTCACCTTCTTGGTAATTAATTCTTCATCACTTCACCTCTGTTCCTTCATTCTCACTTCCCCTGGTTCCTCACTAGGCCTTCCTGTTCCTGCTCTTCCAGTGTCCTGGGCAAGGTCACCACTGTTACCTCTCCTAACCTCGGGACTCATTCTGGTCCCAGTTGAAACCAAGAACACCAGCTTGAAAAATGTCAAGACTGAAAGAAAGGATGCTCAGAAATAAATCATCACGACAGTGGGGGAAACTTGGATTAAGTGAGATTTAAGAAAATACTCAGTCAACTTAGAGTCACAATCAAAAGAATAGTATAAAAGTCTATGTTAGACATAGGTCCAAAATAGGCTGAGCTTTGAAAAACATCTTTTTGATATTTAAGGCAAAAGCAGGAAATCTTTTCAAGTGCCATTCAGAGCAAAATTCTCAGGTAGGCTGCAACTCAAGACAAATGGTCCGTGTTAGAAGACAAAGAAAAGCCAAAAAAGTACCACTTCCTCTTCATTTCTTCCTCCTGGCCTTCCAACCGGTCAAGGAACAGAAAATAAAACTGCTGAAGAGGACACAGAAGTGCAACAGGACAGACTTGTGTAGAAGCCCCTGGTCTCTAACAAGATCCAGGTCCCAAAACCCATTAACCCAAATACAAAAGATCATTCAGTGTTATTGTAGAGAATCTGTCAGGAGTCTTTGAAAAGGAATCAGCGCAAGGAAGAAACAATTCTTCAAGTCTAGAAATAGGTTTCCATATTTTTAAGTAGATCTTAGAAATTAAAGATTAATAAGAACTTGACTTCAAACACTTAGATGACTTAATTCAGCAGATTTATTAGATTTATTACAAACATTCCAAAATGAAAAGATTTCATCCAACTAACCAAGGTTCACCAAGAATAAATCACACTGGCCTAACTTAGTTTCCTTTATAGATGGCTTTACTACCCTAGTAAACCAGGATATTGCCTTGGCTTGTACACTTTGATTTTATGAAGCCATCTGTCAAAAGTTTGTCATAACATTCTCATGAACAAGACAGAGAAATGAGGGTACAGTTAGGTGAACTAAACTCCTAATTTAACACAACATTTCCAGAAATTTTGATTAGTTACACACAATCAATTTGGAGGCCTCTAGTGTCATTTAAAAAAAAATTATTTTAAAAAGTAAACAGAGTTGTAATGGACATCACTTTGCCTCTTCAAACAAATTTTTAATGAAAATAGCCACTTATTAGATGGAATATAAATTGCCATAAACTTCTCAGAGAATAATTTAATAATATGGATCACAACTCTGACTAGCAATCCCATCTCAATGAATTTTCTTCCTAAAAAGTAATCAGACACATGCAAGAATGTACAAGGCTCTTCCTTACTGTATTATAATGAAGAAAAACAAGTATTTAACGAAAGGAGAATGGTTAATAATGGCGCATCCAGAAGATGCAACATTAAGAAACACTTAAAGTGAAGTCTATTAAGATTCTTTATGACAGAGATGCTCATACTCTAGAAAGTTAAGTGAGGAAAATGTAGGATGCACAACACTTAATATTAACTCAATTTTGTAAAAATGCACTTAAACCTGTGCATATGCATTAAAGAGATGGAAAGATTTTTTTTATTTTTGTTTTTTCTCCTTTTTATTTTATTTTATATTTTTATATTAAATATAATTTATTGTCAAATTGGTTTCCATACAACACCCACTGCTCATCCCAACAGGTGCCCTCCTCAATGCCAAAATGGAAAGAGAATTAACCACTGTCTCTGGGTAGTGGGATGAGAGGTGATTCTGATTTGTACACTTTGAGATTTTCCAATTTTAAAATAATGAATAAAGGGGCACCTGAGTAGCTCATTCAATTAAGCATCTGATTTCAGCTCAGGTCATGATCTCACGGTTCATAAGTTCGAGCCCCATGTCTGGCTCTGACAGCTCACAGCCTGGAGCCTGCTTCAGATTCTGTGTCTCCCTCTCTCTCTGCTGCTCCACTGCTCACACTCCGTCTCTCTCTTCTCAAAAATAAACATTAAAAAAAATTTTAGGGGCACCTGGGTGACCCAGTCAGTTGAGTGTCTGACTTCGGCTCAGGTCATGATCTCACGGTTCATGGGTTCAAGCCCCACGTCGGGCTCTGTGCTGACAGCTCAGGGCCTGGAGCCTGCTTCGGATTCTGTGTCTCCCTCTTTCTCTGCTCCTCCTCTGCTCATGCTCTGTCTCTTTCTCAAAAATAAATAAAGATTAAAAAAAATAATAAAAAAAAATTAAATAATGAATATGCATTAATGTAAAATCATTAACTGTTATTCAGATTTTTTTTTTCCTACTTGGTTTTCAAAAATCATAAAAAAGAAAGTTTCGGGTTTCCAAGTGAGGGCTGATGGGCCAGCACTCAGGTTATAACAGCAATGCAACAGGGAGGGTTTCTTTTTCTTTTAAGTTCATTTGTTTATTTTGAGACAAAAAGACAGCATGAGCCATGGAGGGGAAGAGAGACAATCCCAAGCAGGCTCCTCACTGTCGGTGTGGAGCCCAATGTGGGGCTCAAACTCATGAAATATGAGATCGTGACCTGAGCCTAAGTCAAGAATCAGATACTTAATAGACTAAACCACCAAGGTGCCCCAACAGGGAGAGTTTCTACACAGGGCGAGGGAAACAGAGCACCTGAGGGCCCCAACGCCACATCCAATTTAGAGACTAGACCAGGCCTTCACAGGAAAATTATAATCATGCAGGTTAGGAAGCCCCATATCCTCATTTGAGTCCGAAACCAAAAGTAAGAAATATGTAGAGGGCTGAAGGAGGGGCAGTCTCCTCCTTTCAAGTTCATCCTACAAAAGTTCCCATTTCTTTAGATGCCCAAGGAATAACTTCACCATGGACACCCTATGACTTTACTCTTTAAAGAGGCAGTTAGGAGGAAAAAAATGGAGTTCCCAACATGTAATGGGTCCAGTGAAATGCCCCAAAAGTCTTCCTCAATAAATCTACACAAATCATTCTTATGCATTCAGAAAAAAGCCCTGAATTACTAGTTTAAGGCTTTTAACTCAATAACATATGCCGTCTTTGGAACAAAATCTAATAACCTGGGCCCCCCACTGGGATGGGAGGGGAGTAGAATAAATCAAAGTAATTATTTCTGGAAAGTAGCTAATGTGTAAATAGATTTTCTCTCACAATAAAATTTTCCCAACACACACACACTTCCTCTGAAATGAGTCAATCAAATATTATAAAGCTTAAAGTGCAAAAAGAAACTGATTTACATTCTTTTCTATATTTCCTTAACTATGCCTTGATTCTTTCCAGCCTGAACTCCAACTTTTATCAGCTTCTATCATAATCTGGTTTTGATGCAGAAGAGGGAGTAAGGAGGTTTACATTTATTCTGCTTTGCCATCAAAATTCCTCCTTTAAAACGGGGGATACATATGTTGGCTTATATGCTAAACCTATCCCCAAATAGTATCTCGTGGAGGTGCCTACCTCCCCTGCCCTGGAACAGGTAGAAAGAAGCAGTGGACAGAGATTGACCACAGTATGGTGAGGTAGACCTGAACCTCAGGTCCAAACAACACACAGCTAGTCTCAAGCACTGTGCAATTCCTCCCCAAACCTTTCAATAAGGCCAGACTTCTTGGACTGCCACAGAGATCAGGCGCAACAACACATGCAGAAAATAACTCTCAAGTCATTTCTTTCTCCCAAACCTTTCATCAGACAAACCCTCCTCCCACAGCTCCTTTGCTTTTAATAAGATATGATATTTGCAAAGCATCAATTCAATAATAAGGAAATGTGTATCTGGTCCTGACCATGCTTGCCACTGCCTCCAACAATCACGTTGCTGGAAACACAGAGTCGCAGGTTAATTATGCAAAGGGCAGACCCAGCTTTGCATAGCCTATTGTTTGTAAGCCTGTCCCGGGCTTTAGTTACTCATGATATTCGGGAAAGCAATCTCATACAGACCTGCAGCTGTGCCCACACGGTGACAGGGGCTTGGGGAATAGTGCTGGCTTGACGTGCATATAAAAGAGGTGAGCCTACCCTTCCCTGCATATGTTCCTCCTTCTCCCGTGCATTTGTGGCTGGCAGCATTTCCAATCACAGTGACCACCCACCCCATGAATAACCAAGATTACAGATCAGTGGCAAACAACAACCCCACCATACTTGGGGACCGACAGGTCTCCTGTGTAAGGCACGTTCTTGCCAACAGACAAGCCTTCACCCTCATTCGGAATACAGATTGGGCTAGGATGCACCAGGGGATTGTTAAACTCACAGTTTAGTTTTCTCTCATTACTGAAAAAAGTACCCCATATTTCACACACAGGGCCTAGAGGAACACACAAAGAGGTGTGCATAGATTCAAGCAGAAGCAGTAACAGCAACACAGCTTAAAACAGCCAAAGCTGAAACATCTCAGATCTCCTAATACGACACTGCAAAATAAATTATGGTACAGCCAACAGCAGAATTCCATGAGGCCATTACAAAGAATGAGTGAGATATACAGGCAGGAAATTTTTAAATGTCCTTGGTTTTATATTAGGAGGAAAAAAGCATGTTGCAAAAGCAATGTCAACAAAGACAATCCTATTGTCATTTACACTTAGTCGTGTATGTATATAAAGCATATGGGTGTGTACCATATTTTATTTACACACAAAATATTCTGGAAGCACACACACCAAACTGTTCATTGTGATTATATTTCATGGGGGAGGGAGGAAAGGATGAGGGTAAGTATGAAAGAGAGAAAACGTTCACTTTAAATTTTGTTAATTTAAATGTATTGTTCTACAAATATGTACCACAGTCAGTGACATGAATAACAATATTTTCATTTTTTAAAGAAATGACATAGGGCCTCATATATGAACAAGAATGGCAGAATTCCCTTGTGACCAACCACCTGAGCTCTCTGACATTAATTACATAATCAGATCACTTCACCCCCGGCTTAATGACTTGCCCATGGCTTCCCACTGTTCATATAATCAAGATCCCTCCCGAGGGTCCCCAAGCCTTGGCCGCTTCAAAGCATCATCTCCCTCACTAACCGGGTCCAGCTACAGGAACCTATTTTTCAACCCTCCAGACACACCAAGCTGGTTCCCACCCTTAAGCCTTTGTTTTGCCAACCCGACTGCCCAGGGATGCCTTTTCTCCAGGCTTCTTCACACCATCTGAAGTATCGGTTCAAGGACCTTCCTTGACACCTGGCTTCAGAGGACCCCTCCCCATAATCCCGGTTACATTTACCTGGAAGATTTTCTTCACAGCTCTCACTTGTCTCTGCAATTACATTACTGTCCATCCTCTCCTTTCAGGCCCATGAGAGTGGGACCTGGTGGGTTTCTTGTTTCCTGGTACCTCAGGAAGTACCGGCACATTGTGGGCTCTCAGCAACTCGTTGTTGGGTGTTAGATAATGCATCTCCTGATAGGAATCTGATCAGCACAACTGGACCTTTTCAAAATACATTTCACCTTCTCACATATGAAACAAAATGGACACCACCTTGACAGAACAGCTACCTGACCACAAACTGGATGCCTAGATCATCATTCTCCACTCAGAAATGCAGATTACCTGGAGAATTCAAAATCAGGATGAAGTTGAGATTCATTGTTATTTCAGGGAAGTCCATCAAGATTTATTTATCCGTAGTAATATTTATGTATCCATAGTAATCCTTACTATGCTTGGGAAAGGCAGGAAAGTAAGTTTCTCCGTGACCACCTTTCCTGAGTTGTCAATCCAAACGGCCAAATGAACCTTGAGGAAGGTGTTTAACCAGGTTGGTCTTAACTGGAGCCAGCAAAATAGCTTGCTCAAAAAACGGGTAAAAGAGGGTATTGAGATACAGGGACCTAAATATGTCATTTTTTCAAACTTCCATCTGTTCTCTCAGACAGGACTTACCAAACAATTATTCATATCACTGCTATTTTTTAAGGATACTCAATTTCAGATGCCAGCATGTACCTTAATATTCTGGAAGAATTTCACCTGTGATAACCTGGTGTTCCCATGATCTCTTAGTGGTTTTGGGAGAGAGGGAGAATCCAAACTTTAAGAGCAGGTAAGGTCAGTGTATCGCTTGTTTTTAGGGTACTTCCATGCCACTGACCTATCTTTTGCGTAGGTTTTCTCATTGAAAACGCATGCACAGAAAAAGACAAAGATTTCTTGGCTGAAAATGCCAAGGAACAAATCCTGTTGGGTGCTAAGACTCACACTAAACAATCACTTTGTAGCAACAAACACAAGAGCAAATAGAGACACCTGGCCTCCCTGTCGCCCTAGGAAGGCTACGGAGGACGGGAGTTTAACCCTCCCATTTAAAACTTAGAGCAGCCTTCCTGCCCAATACTCAAGTCCTCTTGGGGATCTTCCCCTCTGGTGATCTGTGTTTAAGAAGTTAAGTTAAAAGGAAGGGATAAACAGGGAGCTGCCCTATCAAAAGGCATAAATTTTCAGTCGTACAAGATGAACGAGTTCTAGAAGTCAGCTAGACCACACTGTGCCCCTAGTAATAATGTTGTATATACCCACTTAAACATTCCCTTAGGGTGGATCTTACATTAGGAGTTTTTACTACAATAAAATTTTTTAAAATTTAAAGAATTTAAGTTTATTAATTTAATTGCATTTAAGAAATATATTACTTTTGGGGCGCCTGGGTGGCTCAGTCTGTTGAGCATCCAACTTTGGCTCAGGTCATGATCTCGCAGTTCATGGGTTCAAGGTCCGCATCTGGTTCTGTGCTGACAGCTCAGAGCCTGGAGCCTGTTTCGAATCCTGTGTCTCCCTCTCTCTCTGCCCCTCCCCTGCTCATGCTTTGTCTCTCTCTCTCTCAAAAATAAAAAAAAAAAATTTAATTCAAAAAAGAAATATATTACTTTTATACGCAAAATTTAATATTTATTTACTATATAACATAGATATCTGTATGTGTGTATACACACACCTTTTTCAATCCTTCAAAACATGTTCTTCTTTGGTTCTTTTCTGATATCTCCTGCTGGGCAGTTAAGACAGTAATCTTAATATTAACCTAACAGATAAGGAAATGAAAGCAAAGGATAGCTACACTATGTGTAGCAGAAATAGACTTAAAACACAGATTTATTTATTTATTTTTTAAATTTTATTTATTTATTTTTTGCCTCTCAAGTTGGGGCTAAAGTTTGGGGCTGTTCACAGCTGTTTTCTGCTAAGTCTTACTTCTGAGCCCACGGTCACACCTGTCATCAGCACACAGGGAATCCATGAGGCTTCTCACCTGAGCAGGACAAACACAGTACTGCCCCGAAATGAAGGCAGCACCAGGCTTTGGAGTCCAGCAGGGCTTGGTGCAAATCACCAGCACTAATCCCAGCTCTACAACTCTGGGCAAGTCACTGTACCTCTCCATATCCATTTCCTCATCTATATAATTGGGGTAGTGATACCTGTACCTCATAGGATTGTTCTGAGAATTAAATGAGACAAATCAGAGAAAGTACTTAGCACAGTCCCCAAACCATGGCAAGGAAATCAGTGGTTAAGACTGGCCTAAAAGTTTAACTTCTAGATCACAACCTATCAGATCAGAACAAAAATTCTACAAAAACCCCTTGACTCCCTACCAGACCATAAAACCCACAGCTATATGTTGAGGGCCTACAGGCACTCTGAAAATATGCAATAGAAAAGGAAAAAGAAAAAGAAAAGGAAAAGGAAAAGGAAAAGGAATCTTCCATTGCCAGCAGATGCTGATAGTATTTCTCCCAACAGGGAGAAAAATTAAGAAAACCACATGGATATCCAGACAAGATTCTTATGATGACCATACTACACATCCACTAATAAATTGGCATCCTGTTTTTATACATCAGTTCTATGAGCCTAATTAATCTGAGTCTCCTATATTTGTGTCATTAAAACCAAAACTCAGTCTATAAGGCCATTAGCCAGACTCTGCAGAGCCATAAGGAGGCCAGAGGACATTATCAATAGGGTGATGGGCCTCTTGAAGGAAACTTCTTCCAGACAAACTACTTTACTAGCAGGGGTAACATAGCTTCTAAAGGTTCTATGGCATTAAGAGGAAGAAACAAACAGGGGGAAAGTATGGTGACTTTCCAAATGCATAAGAACCTTCAAGTATAAATCAAAACCATGATAAGACACCACTCATACCCACCAGGATGGCTAGAATTAAAAAAGCAGATAATAACAAGTGCCGATGAGGATGTGGAGAAATTGGAACCCTCATACACTGCTGATGGCAATTTAAAATGGTGCAGCTACTTTGGAAAAGTTTGACAATTCTTCAAATGTTAGATACAGAGTTATGATATAGCCCAGCAATTTTCACTTATAAGTACAAAGCCAAAAGAAATAAGAACATTATTTCCATACAAACACATGTATACAAATGTTTACAGCAGCATTATTCATAATAGCCAAAATGAAACAACCCAAATAAATGTCCATCAACTGATGAATGGATAAACCAAATGTGGGACATCCATATAATGGAATATGATGTAACAATAAAAAGAAAGAAAATACTGATACATGCTACAAAGTGGAGGAAGGCTGGAAACATTATGCAAAGCGACAGACTAAAGGAAGGAAGAAAACACGTGGAGCCACAAAGGACCACAGAGCGTATAAATCCACTTCTATGAAAGCTCAGGATTAGGCTAAACTATACAGACCAAAAGATTAGTGATTGCCTAGGACTAGGAGCAGGGGAAAGGCAAGTTGGAAGTAGAGGAAGCTAAAAGGAGTGGGGCTTCTTTTCATGGCAATGAAAATGTTTTGATCAATGCTATGAATATTAAAAACCATTGACTTATACACTTTAAATGCATGAGTTGCAGGCTGTGTAAATTATATTTTAATAAATTATTTTTAAAAAACATGGTTAGGGGCGCCTGGGTTGCTCAGTTGGTTGAGTGTCTCTTAATTTTGGTTCAGATCATGATCCCAGGGTCATGAGATCAAGTCCTGCATCAGGCTCTACACTGAGTAGAGAGCCTGCTTAAGATTCTTTCTCTCCCTCCCTCTGCCCCTCCCCCCTCTCAAAATAAATAAATAAACATTTAAAATCAAAACACCCTTATCTCTATTTTTCCTGGCCAATCTACTATTAAAAATAAACCCCGTTTATGAGACACCTACTATTTGTCAAATGCTATGCCAGGCAAGTTACTTATATTATCTCATTTGTTTCTCCTAACAATTTTATGAGGTAGGCAAAAAACAAACAAACTAAAAAAAACCAAACAACTCAAACATTCCTGTAGATGCCTTCTACTTAGTGATATGAGTAGGCTGAATCCTGATACAGGGAGATGCTGGTAAAACCCAGATGACTAAAAACTCAAAGGGTGCAACTATTTAGAGAAAGGCAGGAGATGGGGAGAAAAAAATCACCATAATTCCATGAAAATGGAAAATTCCATATGAAAAATTCCATCATTTCATAGACATCCTTGCCCAAGGAAGGCTGCATACACTGGCAGGTCCCTTCAGAAGAGGAGTAATCATATGTAAAAGCACCCGGTGGTGCTGATGTGGAGTACAATAGCACCCAGTAGGATAATCAAAGGAAGGCAGCACAAACATCAAGGAGGTGAGTGAGAGTTTTATTCCTTGTTCCCAGACTGGCTTGCTTTTTATATTCCCCCAAAAGGAAAAAGTATCTTTGATAGGATTACAAAAATAGCATATGTACCTTATAAAATATTTTTCAGAAAATGCAAGCTGTAATAAAGAAGAAAGTAGTCATCAAGCCATAGCCAGCACCAAGAGTTGGTGTTCATCAGTAGTCAATGGTACTACACACAGTTAAATTGAATTTCAATGTTCAACAGCTAACACACAGGAAAAGATCTGGAGACCAAAGGGAGAAGAAATGTGCCCTGAAAAACTCTGACCCTGAAACTTCAAAGATGACTATGGAGAAACCAAGTCCACAGACCTGTCCTCTAAAAATAGGACCACTGAGAGAAGGCAAAGAGCCTGCCGAAATCTCCCACCACCAAAAGTGGTCACAAAAAGAGAATGACCCCATTCTCACCTGTCTACCTTAAACCTCCCCACTTCAAGGAAGGTTCCTGAATTAAATCTGTTCACCACAAAGCACAGGGACCAGAGTGGAAGATGGAGAAATGACAAATATGGTGACTTCCAGGCTCAGGTTTCCAAACAGTGACCATCCTCAGGTGAAGGGGCCAGGCCCATTCACAGTGTTGGGCCCTGGTGTCCTTGGGGATGGAACCCTCTCCACTCAACAAATGCCTTGTTCCAACAGTGGGTGCCAAAGGAGAGGCCACAGCCACGGACAAAGGTGTGTTCCTGCTCCTTTATAACAAACCCACAGAGCCCTTGGCCCAGGATCCAGTAGGTCCTACGCAGCTGCCAACTTGGTGTGAAAATAAGAACCAAAGCTTCAAAGAGCATGCAAGAAGTCCAGGCTGCAGCTAAGACAAATGATCTTCATTTCTAAGACCTTTGAGACACAGGAGGGCCATGGTACTTGTCACAGCAGCCATTTGCCAAGGGACCAAGACATGACAGCTGCTCCTGGGCATGGCATCCTGCCCCTAGATTGCCCTAGCAGTTTATCTATGTCTGGCCAGCAGCCAACCATTTCCCTACCTACCAGAGTTAGAACCCAAGCCCAGGACTGAATTTTCAGTTGTATTTTTTTATAGCTCTTAATCCTTCTGCATCCATACCACTTTTCTTCTCCCTTACAATTAAATCTGGCTTGCAGAAAATTGCTAAGAAAGGGCATTTCCAGGAGGAAGGTTGGGGGGCAGAGCGGGGGAAGGAGCTGGAATGAAAAACTGGTAAAACAAAGACACACAAACGATCATTTGAAGAGGCAGTGTTGCATAATGATTACAAGGAAATTTCAGAGCAAGCAGAAGGTAGGTTCAAACCCCAGTTGTATCCATTACCAGCCATGAGCCTTCAGAAACACTATTTCCCTTCTCTACCAGGTGTCAACGCAAAGCCCAGCATGATACCCAACACACAGGAGGTGTTGAATAAATACTTATCATCTTAATAAAAGTTATTGCAACTTTACATAAGATGAAGAGCTCCCATGATTCAATCTTTCATTCTGCATCTCTTTAAATGAGCAACTAGTAAATGCCAGGTGGAAGAAGGTTAAAAGATTAAGACACTTAAGGAATACCCTTGCCCTTGTGAGCTTAAAGTCTTTGAGGGCAATAGACACTCAACAAATATACCAATACATAAATTAATGCAGGTATTTAGACCTGTGAAAGAAAAAAAAAAACCATGGCACTGCAAAAAAAGAATATGGTGGGGGTGGGGGTGGGAGGGGCAAGGCAGGAAAGATCTGATCAGTTATTAAGGTGTACTTTCTTTGTCACCTAAGTTCTATAGCCTGTGTCTGGGAAATGGTTCAAAAAGGAAACAAAAGGATCCTCATTCCCATCTGAAATTCTGGCAACCCAGTTCCCAAAAGAAATACAAATGCCAAAACAAATCTGAGAATGTGCTCAGCCTGATAACTAAACATGTGCACCTTAACGTGGAGAATTCGATTTCCCACCTGGACAAGTAGCTCAGCTCAAAAAGAATGGTAGCACTTAGTGCTGGTAAAGGTGAGTCAACAGACATCCTCACCCATACTGGTGCAAATGTAAATTCGTATGACCTACTTGGAGAACAGTTTCACAGTGGGCATCAGAACTATAAGCATATTCTTCGACCCAGACTTCTAGTAATTTATCCTCAAGAAATAAGAAGACAAGCATTACAATACAAACGTGTAAGGACAGTTATTTCAGGTTGCTTCTAGCCCCAAGAAGCTGGAAACAACCTGCATCTTCAGTAGAAAAGTACTTAACAAAATATGTTAAATCCATGCACAGAATACTGAATAGCTTTCAAAAAATAACATACCTCTATTTATCCAAAGATGGGAAAATGTCCAAAACATGGTGGTAAGTAGAGAAAAACCAGTTTGCATAAGGGTATATATAGATTATTTATGTAGGAAAAAAAAAGATGTATGTGCACACACCAACACAATACACAACTAAACTTTAGCTATGGTTCTCCCTGGAAGGCTCTCTGACAATTGCTATGTCCTTTGTACCTGTATGAATTACCTTAACTTTTTACAAAAATCATATATTACTTTGTTGTGCTCCACACAGATGAGATTTGTTTTAGGGGTGGGATGAAGAAATGAAATCAGGAAATCAAGCAATCTTTTGTTACCTCACTACACTATTACCCCATGTCCCTAGGTCAAAAGCAACTTTCTCAATATGCGAGTATATGTCTGGGTTTTTAGATTTTTTTCCATGCAAAGTCCTTTGTTCTATACTGTTCAAAGGAAATTAAAACAAAAGCGTAATTTCAAAGTATCCCAGTATGACTATTGAAAAAACATTTTCAAAACTCCAAGGACGGAAAATAAGTGATCTAACATTTTTTGAGCACATACTCATGTCACATTCAGTATCGTGTCTTATCTTCACCACAACACCATTTGGTAGTTGTCACAGCCCACCCCCTTTCACAGAGGAGGTAGCTGAGGTTTCGAAAAATTCGTGCGTCACTCAAGGTCACAGAGCAGTTGAGTGCAGGTCTGATAGGAGACTCTTCTTGGGAACAGCAGCAGTTTTCCAGTGGCTGCTGTAACCAAGCACCACAAACTTAGGGGCTTAAATAAAAGAAATTTACTCTCTCACAGTTCTGGAAGCTGGAAGTTCAAAATCAAGGCGTTGGCAGTGGGCCCACGCTCCCTCTGAAACCTGTAGGGCAGAATCCCTCCTGGCTTCCTTGAGCTACTGGCGTTTGCCAACCATCTTTGGAGTTCCTTGGCTTGTAGGACTCTGAACACTGCCCCTGCTGTCACATGTGCTTCTGTCTTGGTGTATCTTCTCCTCTTCCTATAAGGACTCCAGTCAAATGGGATTAGGACCTCATCTCACTTAGTTGTATCTGCAAAGACCCTATTTCCCAAAACGTCACATTCTGTAGCAGTGGGGATTAGGATTTCAGTATCTTTTGGGGGACACATTTCTACCCATAGTAGACTAAGGAAGCCTACACTTCTTTCTCTAACACATCCTGCCCACAGCACCACAACCCATTAATATCATGCCTGTGTCATGGCAGGCTTCATAGAACTTCCCACAACTGTGGAACTTCCCATGGCAACTCTCTTTGCCTTCAGGCAAGACTAAATCCAAACTGGTCAAGGCATGTGAGCTCAGGTCCCGCTATCAAGGCTCTCTACCTTCTACACTGGTTCTCATCAGCTGTTGAGGGACTCTCTGAAATTATTTATTCTTCCAGGTTCAGGTTCAAAATACACTCAAGAGCTTGGTAATGTTAAGAGCACTAGAAAAGTGTGGAGGAAAGATGGTTCACTCTCCCAAAGCCCCTGATTTAGGGTCAGACCGAATGCTCTGTGCAAAGAGGGGGAGGGAGGCACGGTACTACTTCACTATGTTCCTGGTATAACTCCTGGCCTTTGCAGTCCTCTTAGATCAGACACCAAAAGCAAATTGCCGATATGCTATTTCTTGACTGAATCAGTTTCTTTTCTTTTTCAATTTCCAGAGCTGTTTCCAAAAGCAGCAAGAATGTTGCTGAAACCAGTCATCAAAAGCTATCCTGTCGACTGGTAGTTTTCAGGCCAAGGCATTTGGCTCAGCAGATTGGGGGCGGGGGAGAAAGACCGAGCAAGGACCCTGCATGGGTGAGAACCGGCGTGCCCCATTTATTTCACATGAAGAGACACACCAGGATTTATGCCTCTCTAAGAATATCTACCCCAGAGCTCTCAAATTTGCTTTCCAATATGCTGCTGAGCATCATGCCATGTGGAGGTACATTTGGAACAAGTGAATAGCCTCCCAGGTTGTGTTTTTGCCTCAGTGTTGCAGAAGTTCAAGCCTGTAAAGGTGAACAGCCTCCCATCTGCCTCCACCTCTCCATCTCAGCAAGCTGACGAATGGCCCAAGGAGACAGCTGGGACTGGGGAGTGTTCACGGGCCTCCCACCTGTGTTGAAATCATGCAAAATGTCAGAGGCCTCCAATGAGTGTCAAGCTGTACCTTCCATGGCAAGCATCCTGATGGCCCTCCACAGCTGATGGCAGCAGGAAGCTGTACTTCCTATGGCCTTACATAGTACACAAGGCTGACAATGGTTGAGACAGGTGCGAAATGCCCTGTGTCATTTGGCCATGCCAGGTTCCTCCTACACTAATTTCTCCCACACCCACCTCCTCCAGCACCTCCTTCCTCCCCTACCTTTCTCTCATTTCCAAGTCCCCTGGACTTTGATTTAGTAACAACTTTGTTTTTAAAAAATGGATTAGGGGCGCCTGGTTGGCTCAGTCGGTTAAGCATCTGACTCTTGATTTCGGCTCAGGTTATGATATTCATGAGTTTGAGCCCTGCATTGAGCTCTGCACTATCAGGATTGGGATTCCCTCTCTCCCTCTCTCTGTCCCTTCCCAGCTTGCACGTGGTCTCTCTGTCCCTCTCAAAGTAAATTTTAAAAGTTAAAAAAAATTTTTTAATAAAAAAATGGATTAAAAATGATCGAACTACCTAAAGAGGTACTGTCCAATACAGTAGCCACCAGCCACATGTGGCTATTTATGGTTCAATTAATTTAAATTAAATAAAGTTAAAAATGTAGCCACATAGCAAATGGTGAATGGCCACATGTGGGTAATGGCTTGATGATACTGCACAGTACAGCTATAGAACAATAATGATTGTAGAGATTTCTGCTGGACAGCTCTGGTCTAAAGGATATAAAAAGCATCTCCTCTCTTTCTTCTGTCCCCAGTCCCCCTCCCTGAGGAGATCTTGCTGCCAGTCTCCTTTATATCCTTGTAGAGATTTTTTTTATATGCCTAAACAGTGTGTGTGGATGCAAACCTCTTTTGTTAAAACAAATGAGAAGAGACCCTAAATGCTGTTTTGCTCTATGCTTTCTTCACTTAATGACACTTGGACATCACAATGCACATGTACACATAGTGCTTCATTCTTTTAGTGGCCTCACAGCAATCTACTGTCACCAGGACAATCATCACCACCCTATCCTTCTAGCCACGCTCCTCTGTGTCCCCCTGTGTGGCCCTGCACCCTTCCTTCCCCAAAACACGTTCATCCTATCCCACTCTCCACATCCTCAGACTCTTTTCCGACTCTTGCTCTCACCAGTTGGCCTAAGAAAAACCTGGTTGCTCCCTGAGGAAGCTGCCTCCCCCACCTTGGAAGCAGAGGCAGTGTGTTCTCTCTCATCCACATACTCGCAGCCTATGTGCCTCATGGTGAATTACAAACCAGTCCTCCGGCTTTTTCCCTTCCATGCTCCCAGTCAGTCTCAGGCTAAACCAGCCAGGATGCCTCCTTGCCATTAGCCCCAACCACCTGGTCCCTCTCTTTTCCTGGCTGATGGAAACAACACCTGCTTCACTGCCTTCATCTCCTCCCCAACTCTGCAACCATTGCTTCAATCCCAGATGGAGCATCTGGCCAATACCTGGTGGAACGTACGTCCCTGACCTTTTGTTCTTGCTTGACATCAGCCACCCATTCCCAGCCTAAATTCACACCAGTAGGCAAACCGCCTGTAAAATGCTGGATTTGAGCATCTCATTCTCAGATCAGTGCCCCACACCTAGGACTGTCTACCTAAGCAAGATTTCTCAACCATGAGGGCCATTTGTTAATTTTGCCATGGCCATTACATTTAGTGAAAGAAGCCAGTCACAAAACAAATAGCTTATGATTGTACTTATGTGAGGTACCTACAGTAATCAAATGCATAGAAACAAAGTAGAATCATGGCTGCAAAGGGCTGGGGGAGAGGGAAAAGGGAAGCTGTTTAGTAAGTATGAAGTTTCAGCTTTGCATGATGAAGGAGCTCACAACCGTAAAATGAATATATTTAATACTACTAAACCACACACTTAAAATGTTTAAGATGGTAAATCCAGTGGTAGTGTTTTTTACCACAATAAAAAGGAAGTGCAAAACAAAACGATTGAGGGCTACACCCTATGGTAATGCTAAAGGCATCCTCTCTTCCGCTGGGCATCAAGCACACAGCCAGCACACACAGTATCAGGCAGCAAGGCTGACAAAGGTCCCACTGCTCCCTGTACTGGCAACTCCAAGCTCAAGATTCTCTCTGAAGCTTAGAGTCAAAGTAGGACAAATTAGAGGAATTAACTAAGGACCAGTTGGGTATTTCCTCATTTATTATTCTCCAGCAACTAACTGAAAACCAGTGGTTTTTCTAGCTATGTCTCTCATAATTCATTCATGCCCATTAATACGCAAACATCGGTTTCTCATCTGGCAGTGATTCCATGAATTTTTAATTTACATGGGATGAGGCAGAGATTAAAACTTTAAACTAAAGCCAACAATACAATGGATTGTGGGATATTGTTTTAATCCCTACATTTAAGAATCTCCAAATAAATTCACTGGCATCATTGCATGAATCTGGGAATTATCAAAGCAACTACTCGGAATTTTTGCCTTTGGGGTATCATGAGAGATATACATTTTTGTAATGGTACCTATTTTGCAATCACTGAAAACCAAAACACATTTCTTGTCATCAGTCTTTTCATCTTGGAAAACTCAAGGCCACCTGGCAAATGCTCAAAGAGATCCTGACTCTATGGAAAAGCTACAATAATTTGTAGATTTGTGACTAATACATAAGAAACTCATTTCAGCATAAAGGAAATCAGATTTAAAAGAGCAAATTAGAAGAGAGAAATTGAGTAACACTGAACTCAATTCCTTCTGGAATCGCAAATCAAATTCTGGATTATTATTTCTAAAGTAAGAAAAGACAGAGAGGGAAGAGCTCTCTCTTTTGAGGTCAAGGCCCAAAAGAATTATACTATAAGCCACATAAGTAATTAAAATTTTTTAAAAGCCACATTAGAAAAAAGAAACAGAAGCAAGTAAAATTAATTATAATAGTTTAATCCAATATATCCAAAATATTCTTTAAAATAAAAAGATTTGGTGGGGCGCCTGGGTGGCTAAGTCGGTTAAGCGTCCGACTTCAGCTCAGGTCACGATCTCACAGCCCGTGAGTTCGAGCCCCGCGTCGGGCTCTGGGCTGGTGGCTCAGAGCCTGGAGCCTGCTTCCAATTCTGTGTCTCCCTCTCTCTCTGCCCCTCCCCCATTCATGCTCTGTCTCTCTCTGCCTCAAAAATAAATAAACGTTAAAAAAAAAAAAAAAGATTTGGGGGCGCCTGTGTGGCTCAGTCAGTTGAGCATCCAACTTCGGCTCAGGCCATGCTCTCACAGTTCATGGGTTCAAGGTCCGCATCTGGCTCTGTGCTGACAGGTCAGAACCTACAGCCTGTTTCGGATTCTGTGTCTCCCTCCCTCTCTGCCCCTCCCTGCTTGTGCTCTGTCTCTCTCAAAAATAAATAAACATCTTTAAAAAAAATTTTTTTTTTAATTTTAACTTTTAAGTAACCTCTACACCCAACATGGAACCTGAACTCACACCCCCCCACCCCGAGATCAAGAGTTGAACGCTCTACAAACTGAGGCAGCCAGGAGCCCCATATCCAAAATATTCTTATATCAACATACAATCAATATTTTTAAAGTTATGAATAAAATGTTTACTTTTTTTTTTTTTACTAAGTCTTTGGGATGTAGTGTGTATTTTATACTTACACCTCTTAGTTCAGACCAGCTACACCTAAGTGCCAGAATAGCCACCAGCAGCTATTGCACCAGACAGTACAACTATAGAACCAAAGAACATATCATCCTCGGAGAGAGACAGGACTAACTCTTAAAATGTGAGCATATTTCTAGATTGTTCTCACTGTATTCCTCAAATCATAGCCAGCAACCACTTGGGTTGTTGCATTGGCTGCTCCTTTGGCTGCACCACTGTTAACTCAACTTTGATCATTATAGTACCATAGTTTGAAATTTCACAAAATCAATTTACTACAATTGTTCTCTTAAGTTTTTCAACCATAAGTTGACTCAAAAAAATCAACTTTATCCTGAACAATATCATCTGGGGCATCACACATTCGATACTTCATATTTGTTAAAAGAGCTAATGTACATTTAAATAAATATGTAATACTTAAAAGAAGTTTCTATGCTCTACCTAAAGCCAACAATGAAATAAAATGTGTTCTCATTTGTGAATCAGCTATAGCATCATCTTTCAAAAGCCTTCCATTTGGCATATGCAACCCCAGATATATTACTACCAGAGTCCCCTAGCACCTAACGTTTGTATCTCAACATTCATACATTTAAGTATGACACAGCATCCTCATCAAGAGAACCTTCTGTCTGGGCACCACACAAATCACACTGTGGATAACATTTACTCATTTGTATTAAATTGTCCAAAAGTACAGAGGTGGGGTAAATGACCAGTGGTGGCTCAGTCTCAGAGGAGCCCCCTTAATAATTACCTAATAATAAAGATGGCAGCTAAGGTTTCCTGAACTACATGCCAAACATATATTATATATATGTTATATAGATATATAGATATATACACAGACATTATATATACATATATATACACATATACATACTGTTCTAATATAACATACATTATATTATACATATATAATATATACAATATCTCTGTGAAGGAGTTATTGTTGTTTTTCTGCTTTTCTAGATGAGGAAACAAGGCATAGAACAGTTAGCAACTTCCTATGGTCACAGAGCTAGCAAGTGGTAAGCTAAGATTCAAAGCCAAGATATCTAACTTTGGAACCTGTGCTATCAGCCTGGAGATTTAAAATGGAATAAAGAGATGCAAGTTGGAAAAGATGTGTTTTATGGTCACAAACTCAAATTCCTCAAAGACAAAACCATCACCCACAGGATGTAGAGACTGGGAGAAGCCACACCCTCTAATAGAGGAATGTAAGACCAGTAGGGTAATCTAGAACACCCTCAAGATATCTCCCATAAATTACAGTGGAAAAGTCATCTTACTTACGAAGAAAAAAAAAGCATGAAAATTCCAGAGAACAAAGATTCCAAAAACACATAGAGAAAGAGGATGGAAGAATGGATGGATTGAAGCATAGGTAGATCAATGGATAGATGGACAGAAGGACAGACAAATGAGCATACAAACATTCACTCCAGACTCAAGAGCAGAGGACAGGGAGAATTATAAAAGGATGTCCCATCTCTGTGACCATCCCAGAAGGTGCCTATCATATGGCTGATATCACAGCAGGCACGCTCAAAGTAAACTTGGGTCCTCATTCTCATCCCTGGAACCAAAGTTGCAAGGTGAGTTATGCTGACAGCCTAATTACGTGGCCTTCCTTTGCAAGGGTTCGGCAGCCTGGGACAAGATAAAAATCCACTTACATGTACTCCCTATGGGCAGAGTGTACAGCGGCAGCATTGCTGTAACGCCACAGGACAATCGCCGATGACAGGACGTCGAGGATGGCATCAAACTAGGAGAAGGAGACATGGCATTAGTGTTTTCCAGCGTTAAAAAAGCATGACGGTGAAGACACAAGACACAAAGGCTTGGAATCTGAGCCAGTGATCTCAGAGCAAAGAAGCTTCACATCATCATGATATAGGCTACTCATCATCCTCATGTTGGGTCCTGGGAATATGGAGCTGAGGTCACCCGACATGCCGGCCTGGTGGCAGTGCCATGGCTTCTCCTCAGACCTCCCACTGCTCCCACGGACTGAGAAAGCACACTCTGTGGTGCAGTGGGCTCTGCTCCCTGGGCCCCAGCTTCTAGCGCTCTGGAGATACAGGGAGATATGGGGAGAGTTGTACTGTTCTGACCCATATCCCCCAGCAGACAAATAATTGCAGCACTTTCCCCTACATCCCAAGTAAAAGATTCAGGATAAGGATTCTATGTTTCCAGCTCTCGATGCGATTGTTCTATATAAAGTTCAAGGGTGAGACTGAGAGTAAGGTTCAGGGTGAGATACCCCAAGGATTCTGGGAAATCGAACATTTCAGAATTGTATACAAAATTCAATGCTCTTGTTTGAATGAATGAGTGAACGTGTGAGGGACAGAGACAGAAGAAAGGGGATAAAAGGGAGGGGGGGGGGGGGGGGGGGGGGCATTTTTCTGGAGAGACTGTCCATACCTTTCAAAAGATTCTGAAAACAATCTACAACCTCCAAAACTTTAAGTTCTCACATCAAAGGGCAGAAGTGGGTTTGGGAACAGGAACACATGCCCTCAGGTACAGGAAACCCTAAAGCTACATAGGAGGATGTTGGAGCTCTCCAGATGAGTCACTGCACCACATCTCACTTTTCAGCTGGAAAACTCCAAGCACTAGCACTGTCTTGAAGGAATGTGGGGAAACTACACCCAAGCTTGCAACATGCCTAGCCTATAAAACATCTGAGACCTGTTTTCTCTGACCAATTCCCATCAGGAAACAGGTTCAGGACCCAGGTTACTCCTAATGGGGCTACAGACTGACTTGTCTAGTGCTAGCAGCCCCAATCCTAACCCCAACACCTCTGCCTGTACCAGTAAATGCTTCACTCCAGTGTGTACCCACTTTCAAACCTACAACCTTGAGGGAGAAAAACAGGCTAAAACCATCCTCTCAACCAGGCGTGGAAAATGAGGTCCCCTAATCTGTTCTGGAGACGTGTAGAGTATCGTTGTTTCCTTCAAAATTGTAGTTGTTTTTTTTTTTTTTTTTTTTATAGAAGCTATTTCCATAAAAGGTTTGTCACGCTAAGCTCTCTTCAGCTAACCACCCTCTGAACTGCCAGCCCAGAGTGAGATTTGTGGG
Source organism: Panthera uncia (assembly GCF_023721935.1). Classification (NCBI taxonomy): domain Eukaryota; kingdom Metazoa; phylum Chordata; class Mammalia; order Carnivora; family Felidae; genus Panthera; species Panthera uncia. The sequence goes on along the minus strand of NW_026057584.1, from coordinate 93,945,578 downwards.
CTCAGGAAAAACGTGCAAAACTTCATAAAAGTACATTTCAGGTTACTTACTGCAAACCCAAAAGCAGAGGCGCTGTACCTCATAACGGAGACAGCTAAAAAGAAAGAAAATATTATTTAGCATATTTTAAGACCTCATGGATATTTTCTCTCATTTATGAGTATATTAATATAGTTGATAGGGCCTTTTAAACATCAGTGGAAAAGTTCCAAGAGCATTAAGTTAAAAATTAACTGTACTTGTCAACCCTATGAACTGAAAAAAGGAAAGTGAAGGTGAAAAGATTGTGGACTCCACTGGCAACAGCAACCCTTCCCACTGCATCCTCTACCACCAAAGGGCTGGCTTCAGAATGAAAATGTCCAAGCACCTGTCAATCAAATGGCTGCTGAGACTTTGAGACTTTAGCAATTGGGAACAGAGAGCTGGGAACCACATGAAACTGCCAGGGTAAAAGTGCCACCATCCACAATGTTCCCATCATCAGGTAATTAGTTGAGGTATCTACACACACATGTCACTGCTAACACAGTTCAGAGAAATCTCTTTCCCATCAGAGCTGAAAATCCAGTGTAGGCGTCAAGAAAACAGTTTGGAAAAACCATAGCAAATGATCTTAAATAAGAGATGTCTACAAATAAGAGATGTCTACAAGTTGTAATAAGGACATTTCTCCATGTTCAAAAATCTATCTACCTTTTTGGGGGGAAAGTCAACTGAGTGGTGTGTCTGTCTAATTCTGTGATCTGTTCTGTGCCCATGTCCAGCTTCAAAGACTGTTGTTCTCAGTTTGACTTAAAGCCATATTATCAAGCATATGTCCACCCTCCAACAAAGAATAAAACCCTACCCAGTGGGTCAGCAAAGGTTTGAAGTAGATTGTCCCAGGCACAGGTATGAAAAACATTGACTCATGGAGTAAGTGAGGCATAGGTGTGGGGCATGGAGGTCCATACCCATTTGAGCCCCAACTCAGCTCACCACATGGCCCCATTCTCTGTCCTCCCCATAACATCCAGGAATGGGCCCTGGACAGCCATATTGTACTTTGTGCCCCTGCCCCCAGCTTTTATGGGGTCATCTGACCCAATGTGAACCAAGCATACTTCATTTTCTGTGAATTAAGAATTGAGACCAAGAGAGAATCTAGATGGTTGATTAATGTTGTGAGAATTGAAACCTAAGAACACAGAAGTGGAGTTGGCCATCGTTTGCTATAAACACCAAGGAGTGGAGAGACAAGCATAAGGTAAATACAATTCTGGGGCAAGAGAACCACTGGCTTCTTCACGTTTCCAAGCCCTTCCAGGGAGTCAGCTACACTCCAGCCCTCAGGCTGTGTAAGACCAATGCAATTCATTCAATTCCCAACCATCTCTGGCTCTTGCAATGAGCTACATCATTATCCCTGCGTTGTTCCTGGGCATAAGGAGAAGGGCAGAGCCAGCTGTGAGCAGTGATGGGGTGTAGCTTTTGTGGGCAACACAGCCGTGGTGATGCAAAGGGGCTCTGGCTCTTCCCAAAGAACTCAACTCACAGGCCACATTGACATGAGCAAATATAGCAGGAGATCCCTTGAGGAATTGCACTGAGCACCAAGATACACTAGAGGACGCTAAGCCTGACTTGCACCAAGTTCTCGGTAACTTGTTAAGCTTCATAAAATTTCACAGAAACAAGTATTGGGTTGTTGTTGGTTTTTTTGTTTTGTTTTGTTTTTTGTTTTTTTGTTTTTTTTTTTTTACTTTACAGCCTGTTTTTACAGTATCTTGGCTCTGTGCTTTTTGTGGATTACTTGTTCATCAGCAATGGAAACCTTTTTAGCTCCTACTAACATCTTGCCCAGATGCTCAATATACACAGCAGATAAAGAAGAGCTCCCGCACTGTCCCCACCCATCACTGTCTGCCCTGGGCACCATGGAATGGAGGGCACAATGGATAAAGTACCACATTTGCCATCCCAGAAGACTGCCTGCTTTCCCAAGAGGTAAACTGTTACCGGTTACTGTAAAAAGCTTTAATCAGCTATTCAGTAAGACCACACATTTACACAGTGGATTACAGATTTCAAAGAGGTGTACACTCAGTTGATTATGTTGACAAACTCAAGGAACTTTACCTTAGAGACTCTGGAATCCCACAAAGGAGATGGCCATTGATGAGGGGTTTCCCTGATTCAGTTGGAGTCAGTGTCTATGATTTCAAACCTTCTCAGAATCATATGGAAAGTTCTGACTGGGTGAGTACTTCAAGCCTGCCCAGGGGATGAATAACTTAGAGCACAAATGGAATATTAATATTATTCTATCCCCGTGCACCAAAGAAAGTTTGACTAAGAGCTCCAGGTTAACCAGAGTCCTTCACAGAAGGGAAGGACTAACATGTATCATTTACTTATAAATTGGCTCCATCTGATCTCCCTGATAAGCTGCAAAGGGAGATAATGCTAAATTGTGTGGGGAATCTGGGGTACACTGAGGGGCCCTCCACAGGGCCTTGGCTCTGACAGCTTCCCTTTGTGGGCAGTTCCCACTTGGAGAACAGCAGACCGGAGCCAAGATGACTGACCACCAAGGTAGGGATTACAAAGCAGGTGCCCCTGGAGCCACAATCATACTTGGCTTAGGGTAGCTGAAAGCCACCACAGGTCCAACAAAAGTCTAGCAATACCTTGAAGGCAGGTGTACATTCAACAGTGGGTGACAGATAAGGACCCTTTCGACCTCAAAATTATGCTGCCAGCTGGCAATATGCACAGAGAGAAGGCAGTGGGGCTGCTGTGAAGCGGAGCTCTCTTACGAAGATTGCTCTGGGTCAAGGCAAGGGCCACAGAAGCTGCTGAGGCTGTCAGCTGGCAGTGCGGGACCTGCATGACAAACACCACCGCTGCTCTGGAATGGAGTGCCCTACTGTCAGGAGCCTCTAAATTCATCCGGAGAGCACTGCTATCAGAACACCCTAGGGAAATTTTCCAGAACACTTCTGCTCCTCACATTTAGAACTTGTCTCCACTGCTCATAATTTAAACATGCACTCCGGGAGCCAGTGGCTGCCAACAGCCGACGAGGCATGCAATCACAGGCCACTGGAGCCTCATTCCCCAGGGGGCCCAGGCCTGCGTTTCCCCCTTCACGCCTGCCTCCCTTTCCCTGGAGAGAGCAGCAGTAGACCACCATCTGATTGGGCTGGCCTCGCACATCCAAACACGCATGCTTAGGATGTGACTGGACTCCCTTCATTTTCCGTGCCTTTTTTTTCTCCCCTATGAAAGCACAGAGTTTCTAAAATGTTCCTAAGTAAAATGAAGATCTGTAGTTTTGGGGCCTTCCCCACATCCATTCCCCATTGAGGTAAGAGCACCCTGAGTCTCCCCTGGGGAGAGCTACATCCTTATCCTCAGCGTGTGTGGTTTGTGTTGAATGACATCATCAGCTCCACTCTCATATACCCTTGTCCCACAGCCAAAGGTAAAGATTCAAGAGGGGCACAATTCAATGTGAGCCAGCGAGAACCTGTCCGGAGTTTGTGCCAAAAATACTGGGAAGGGGATGTCTTTCCAATATGGGACTGTATAGTTGGCAGCATGAAAACAGGGGCTACAGGTAGCAATTTTGTCCTAAATGGGGAGAAGCTGACTTAGAATGAAGCCAACACAAAGGAAAGCAGATATGAAGGATATCAGATCCCTGATAACATGCACTGAACCTCTGGAATCAGCCCTAACTGAAGTCTACCCCTGTATTTTTCAAATATGTCAGCTGGTAATTTCCTTTAATTTGCTTGAGCCAGCTTGAGTTGAGTTTGTACCACTTGCAGCCATGAGTCTGAAGACCATTTACCTTGTTCAGTAATCCCATGTCCAAGAATCTCTTTTAATGACTAAGAAATGGAAAAACACGTTATGGGGTGCCTGGGTGGTTCAGCTGGTTAAGCATCCGACTTCAGCTCAGGTCATGATCTCGTGGTTCACAAGTTCAAGCCCCACATTGGGCTCTGTACTGACAGTGGAGAGCCTGGAGCCTACTTCATATTCTGTGTCTCCCTCTCTCTTTGCCCCTCCCCAACTCGTGCACTCTCTTCCTCTCTCAAAAATAAAAACATATTTTTAAAAAAGATATGGAAAAACACTTTATACACAAAAGGTTCATCATAGGTTTATGTAATTTATAAGATCAAAACACTGGATGCAATTTAAAAGTCCAGTAACAGGGTGATGATTAAAGTACACTCCATTAAAAAGATTAAGCTACATGTAAGGTATTTCAAAATGTTGACAAAAAGTACATTTAGTTAATGCTTCTATGAGCACATTAGTTAGAATAATGATATTGATAATAAACACATAGGTGGCATGATAGGTGTCATCAGCACTGGGTGCCATGAAAAAGGATGGGCCTATGTAAGGAGGCATCTGGCTAGCACAGGTGAAAACTTAATGGGGAGGTCAGAAGAGGCTTCACTGCAAAGATGACATCTGAGCAAAGACGTGGAGGAGGTGAGGGAGTGAGCCATGCAATCACCTAGAAGAAGAACCTTCCAGATAACAAGAAGGGTCAGTGCAAAGGCCCTGAAATAGAATGTCTGGTATGTGTGAGGCCATTTTGCCTGATGCAAGAAGGAGTGGAGGAAAGTTATGTGAAATAATAGATTTCCTTATTGTTTGAGCAAAAATATGAGGTAGAAAAGGGTAATACATGTGTATAACTAGCTTTACAGTACAACCATGTTTTTAAGATGCATTGCAAACAACTAGAAAAAAAGCTCAAATGGTGATAGTGATCAGTCTTTAGTGGGTGGGGATATTTGAGTAGATTTCTTTCCTATCAATTTTTTTTGTATTTTCCACATTTTTCTACAACCATCATATATGGCCATTCAAATTAGAAAAAGGAAATCCATTTTATTGGGGGGAAAAATTACCCAACGCCTAACAATATAGCCAAAGATCTAAAACAGAAGAGCGGAAATCAGATTTATGATGTACACTGGGGGGCAGGCTGCAGGGCTTCTGGCTAACAGGAAAACGTACTATCATACATGTCTTCATTACAGCTCAGTTTCTGAAATCCATTTCTCTAAGCTAAATCACCTACCTGAGTGGACTGCTAATGCCCCAGAGAGTTTGCAGAAGCACCCATCAGGGTCAGGTGAGCCAGGGTGTGGCACGTAAGTAAAATGTCCCTCTCTGTCCATGGAACCTCCTGTCTCCCAGGTTTTCTCTTGTCCCACACTCTACTTTCATTTCTGTGTCGAAGGGGTAGTAACAGCTACACTCCCAGAAGCACACAGACAACAGAAGTCTTAAATAAATATTTATACAGGTCTGGTCAAAGACCTTCCTCGACTAAGTCACACATGGGCCAGAAAGTCCATCAGACTGAAAACTCAAAATTCAAACAGAAAGACAGCTGGAAAACGGAGCAGACCCAGGCAACCCATTGTTAGGGCAAAGCCAAATGCAAATCACGCAGTTGAATAAGCCCCAAGCTTGAGAGAGGGGTGTGGAGGTTCAAAGTGCCTTGGAAATGCACAGAGAGGTGGGAGCGCCAGCAAGGCAACTGTGGTCTGAGCCAGAGAGCCCCTCAACAACGTTACACAAAGAATGCCATTTCCATTGCAGGCTAGATTTACGGCAACAATGAGGTCCCATCTGTCATTCTCTCCTAAGTAAGGCAATAATTATCTTGAGCCTTAGCACTCTTTAGCAATACCCCAGGCCGCGTAACACCTCCGAGTTGCTAAATTATGTGGCCAGTAAAGCGCTAATAAATCAATCCCACTTTAATTAAACCATCTCTGTCACTCAGACGCCTGGCAACCGCCTCACCCACAGCTTCATAATTAACCCAACTTGAGAATTCTTTCCATCACCACCTTCATCGTGCTTGCTACTGCCTAGACGGCAGAAGAGGTGGAGCTGAGAGGAGTCAAAATTAACTGATCTACGTTCCAACTCACTTCCACAGAGCGTCCAATAACTTCCAGACTCTCTCACACACAAACAGATTAGACTACAATCATCTGCGATAGGATGCTGAATTCAGTTATCACTGGCAGAAAAGAGGGAGAAGTGGTTTGAAAACTCAAAACTGCTTTGCCCATTAGACTACTCCTCCTCAGTCGCAGCATAGCAACTTGACTTTGTATTTTATCTGTTTAGACCAGAGTTGGCAAAAGGGCCACCTGAGGATGAAATTTGAAAGTTTTTGTTTGACCTATATAGTACTCTTCAAATATTAGAGTTGGCTACTGCCATTTTAAAATCAGGAGACTTCATGGGGCGCCTGAGTGGCTCAGTCGGTTGGGGGTCCAACTTTAGCTCAGGTCATGATCTCACTGTCTGTGGGTTCGAGCCCCACATTGGGTTCTGTGCTGACAGCTTGGAGCCTGGAGCCTGCTTCAGATTCTGTGTCTCCCTCTCTCTCTGCCCCTCTCCCACTTGTACTCCATCTCTCTCTCTCAAAAATAGATAAACCTTAAAAAAAAATTAAATCAGGAGACTTCACAAATTAAAACAAAGAAGAAGAAGACCTGGATTTTTGGCTTCTCTGGAAAACCTGAGATCAGCCGGTGTGGGTCTATCCCTTTCTCCCAGTGAGGCCATTGCTGGACAGGGCATGTGCTCTTGGTCACCTGCCTCTCCTGCAGCATCAGACCCAGGTGGCCTCCCTTACCTGCCTGGCCACCTCTGCTATCTAGCTGACCCAGCAGGCTTGATTATGGGACTTTAGATGCAGCCCACGAGCAGCTTAAGGGAAAGGACAGTAGATTCATCTCCATATCTGCAGTCCTCAGCAAAATGCCTGCCAGTCATTGTGCTGCTTGGACAGTAGCCTCTGGTGTTTCCTATTGTAAATTACAGTAGGAATTTACAACAAGCTCTACCATGGACTAGGTTCTAAAGCCTTTATCATTTCTGTAGAGCTTCCCCAGAATGGAGACCCATTAGTTAGTCCCAGGCCTGCTATGGACACTTCCCCCTACCTTCCTGGGCTCTGTCAGCCTATAGACAAGCAAAGCCTTGCCAAGACCCCAGGGATAATCGTGAGACTCTCCTTCTCTCTTTGACATGACCTAGAGGTATGTGGTCATGTGTAGAAAGTGGCCAAATGTTCCCTCTCCCAATTACATACCCACAAGACCATCTGTAACCCACAGCAAGAGAGGATTTGAAGAGGTTGGAGAATATTGCCTTTGTTCTAGTGCTGTGGAGGTCCAAATGTCATTTAATAGTGGCCTGGGCCACTTTACAATGAAAGATACATTTGCATTCAGGTTTATAAGAGGGGGCAACCGCAAAAATGTCTTGCCTAGACTCCTCATATTTTCCTAGCCATCCCCCTTGCCTGTACCTCTGCCCCTGCATCCATGACATACAGCCAGAGTGGTTCTGCTTGTTGTACTCCATGTAAAGGCCAAAATCCCTGTGCACTGACCTCCCCCCCACCACCAGCCACACCAGCTCACTGCTTTCTAGCCCAGGGGCCTCCTCACTGGCCTCCTGCCAGGTCTGGGCTCTAGCAGAGAGCATTCCTACCCCAGGATGCAAATGGCCCACTCCATTCCTTCAGGTCTCTGGCCAAAGCTCACCTGGGCCTGTCCCGGCCCCCCTATTTAATACTGAAGCCTGCCCCAGTTCCCACATCTTAGTTCCCCCTGATCTTGCTCTACATTTTCTTTAACCAGAGCACATATTATCTTCTACCCCACTATCTGATTTCTTATTCATAAATATCGCATACCATTATGCCCCCCTTGACCCATTAGAATGTAAGCACTACAAAGTCCATAAGCTTTTCTGCTTTGTTTCCTGATGTCTCCTACATACCTGTATCAGTGCATAAACACATGAAAGCATTCAGATTGATTCCTTGATTGATTGACTGATTGAAACAACAACTTCTCCTTAGCTCCAGCTTGCTGTGAACTGAGTCTTCAGAGAGAAGGCAGACAGGACCACAGATTCAATACATTGAGGCCCATCTGTGTTACCAGGCAGCCATTCCATCAGCAATTGGATTGACAGTTAGCACTTTATGGGGCACAATGGAGAAACTGGCCTCTATAAGGACCATTCTTTCAAGGAGAACTTGGAGCATTTGCAAATAGCAAATACCTAGGACTATGGGGGGGCAAGAACAGCCCTAAAACCAGAAAGCCAAGAACTAGCACAGAATAATACAAATGAAAAAAATTAGAATGAAAACAACCCAAGGAGAGTCTTCCCCCCAAGGAGAGCAGGGCACCCTAACTGCCTCCGACACACACAATATATTCACCCTGCTTCAGTTAGTGTAACATGAAACACACCTGACCCCCATTCCAGAACTAGAGTCAGTGTTACTGGAATGTAGGCAGGACAACCGCCACTCAACAGAAGACACCTAGTTTAGACAGCTTCTCAGAAGTACCACACACACAGGAGGCACCAGCTCAGGGACAAAAAACCAAGAGCCATGCTGGTTTTCTCAACCACACACACCTTCACTTTGCTTCTTCTACAAAGAAGAGGGAATGAAGAGGAGGGAAAGCTGCTTGAAGCCCTGGCTACCTAACTTTTATGAATATTTATGGACTATCTTCAATCAAGTGAACCATCTTCCCTCACTTGTTGGTACACGGACTCCAAAGACCTCACTGACCAGAACAAATAATAGGAGCAGGGTTCTTGCTGAATGTCAATTACATATTTTCCACTACATGTGATTTGACTCCTCTCTGTGCTGTGGTTCCCTGTGATCCCAGCATGGCTTTCAAGAAAGTAGTCTGTTGCCTGTGAGCACTGGGTGTGCTTGGGCATCCTCAGACTACACTCAGACCTTGTCCTGCAACCCACCCTGTCCAGACCAACACGGACAGCCTGAGCTCACCAATTATTCTTTCATTTAACAAACAAATGTTTACTGAGTATCTACTACATGCTGCCTACTGTTGCGAAGAGCTGGGGATATTGCGGTGACTTGCTGAACGATTTGATGAAATATGCCTCTTAATGCACTAACTAGCCCTTCATCACAGAACACTGCTATTTTCACCTGGTAAATAAAGCATTCATTCAATAGAAAACAGAGATGGAGAAATTTTTACAAAACAGAACCCTCACAGTTGGTCTTCTCTAGCCTTCTGTTCTGAGTGCAGTTGCTGGGAAATGCAAGCCTGAATGCTCACTCACAGCCCATTATTTATTTTTTAATTTTTTTTTTTATTTTTTAATATTAATTGTCAAATTGGCTTCCATACAACACACCCCAGTGCTCATCCCAACGAGTGCCCTCCTCAATGCCCATCACCCACTTTCCCCTCTCCCCCACCCCCCATCAACCCTCCATTTGTTCTCTTGAAGAGTCTCTTATGGTTTGCCACCCTTCCTTCCTGTTTGTAACTATTTTTCCCCCTCCCTTCCCCCATGGTCTTCTGTTAAGTTTCTCAAGATCCACATATGACTGAAAAAGTATGCCATCTGTCTTTCTCTGACTGACTTATTTCACTTAGCATGACACCCTCCAGTTCCATCCACATTGCTGCGAATAGCACAATTTTATTCTTTCTCATTGCCAAGTAGTATTCCATTGTATATATAAACCACATCTTCTTTATCCATTCATCAGTTGATGGACATTTAGGCTCTTTCCATAATTTGACTATTGCTGAAAGTGCTGCTATAAACTTAGGTGTACACGTGCCCCTATGCATCAGCACTCCTGTATCCCTTGCTCATGGATTAGAAGCACAAATATTGTTAAAATGTCAATAGTACCCAAAGCAATCTACACATTCAATGCAATGCCAATCAAAATTGCACTAGCATTCTTCTCAAAGCTAGAACGCACAATCCTAAAATTTGTGTGGAAACACAAAAGACCCCAAATAGCCAAAGTAATACTGAAGAAGAAAACCAAAACAAGAGGCATCACAATCCCAGACTTAAGCCTCTACCACAAAGCCGTAATCATCAAGAGTGTATGGTATTGGCACAAAAACAGACACATAGACCAATGGAATAGAATAAAGAACCCAAATTGGACCCACAAATGTATGGCCAACTAATCTTTGACAAAGCAGGAAACAGTATCCAGTGGAAAAAAAGTCTCTTTAGCAAATGGTGCTTGGAAAACTGGACACCAACATGTAGAAGAATGAATCTAACTTGGCCCAGGACTCCTCCTCTGCCACCCAAGGCTTCCACCTCTACTGCCCTCATCTTGTAACACAAGAAATGATCCTTGTCTTCCCCAACCAGCTTATGAAAACCTAAGTCTGGGGTTATATTGTATTCAACTCTCTATACCCAGGGCCTGTGAAAGCACTAGTACCTAGTTGGTGCTCAATAATTGTTTACTGAGCAGGGTATCTAGGTGGTTCAATCACTTAAGCATCTGACTCTTGACTTCAGCTCAGGTCATGATCTCAAAGTCTGTGAGATCAAGCCCCATGTCCGGCTGCACACTGACAGCACAAAACTTGCTTGGGATTCTCTCTCCCCTCTCTGCCTCTCCCCACCACTCATGCACATGCGTTCGCTCACACTGTCTTTCTCTCTCCCCCTCAAAACAAATTAGCATTTTTTAAAAATAGTAATTTCTTACTAAAAAAATAAATAAATGCTTGAGTAATCCCTAAACCTAATAGTAATGTCTGGTTTTTATTTAACATGCAATGATTAATTCACACCAGAACCAAAAGCTAATGTCCTGGGCAATGAGAGCTAGCAATAGCATGGATGTTGTCACTTAAGGTCATCCTTGTAAGATCATTAAGACGGCCCTTCATCTGACACATAAAACCACACAATGGACCCCTTTGGTTTAAAGAGTTACTAAAGGAATTTTTTAAAAAAAGAACATATTATGGGGAAGAGGAGTACACTAAATAAGACTTCAAAATTTGGCTTAATGAAATGGTGCTGAATAAACATTTACTCAATGGCACTAAATCAAAGCCATTAGAAGATCATCAGCATTATCACTTGGAGAATAAAAGTCAAACCTGATAGAATAAAGACCTTCTGTCTCCTCCCTTCCTACCGCTCTCCTCTACAAAACCCACCAAAGCATGGAATGCTAGAGAAAAAATATAATGATCAAAGAAACTAGCCAGTGGTCAACCTTGAAGCCCCAATTACAAAGAAAATCTACAAATACATTAAAATTTACATTATACTGAGGAAGATGTTGAGAGCTGATAATATACCTGAATCTAATCTTACGCAGAGCTCAGAGTTTTCCACAATTTGATGCTATAGCTTATCTATAGCCCAAATAATTACCACTTACAGGCATAACAAGTTTGGTTGTAAGTAGATGAGGCTCCTGATCCAGAGCCACTCCTTAACCTTTTCCCCATAATCCACACACTAGAGAGAAAGGGAAGTGAAACTAAAGGAGTAAGGGCTCAGACACCCACTGGTGTAAGTATCAAGCAGCTGGAAAACCAATGGCATTTTCAAAGAGAAGAGCAGAGGTTGCACAGCGGACCACGCAGTCTTCTCTTGCTCACAAGGAAGCAAGATGCTTGTCAAGGTAGATTATCAAGATTTGAGGTAAAGCACCCTGGGAAAAGATACTCAAATTAAAACTGCATGCTGCTCCTTTCATGCCCACCTCTCCATAAAGCCCCAGTTTTTGAACAGTGAGGTACTGGCAAACTGGCAGACAGAATCAGAGAAGCAAAGAGGATTAAGATGTGCATTCAGCATACATAAAACCACCAGGCACTAAATCAACACACAAGAACCAGTTATTTCTATATTAGTCACCAACAGTGAGAAAATCCAAGTCTAAAAAGATACTATTTTGAACCGAAAAAGTCAAATATCTAGAGATAAACTAATGAAAATGGTGTAATACCTCTGCCTAGAAAAATAATAAGACATTACAGAGAGAAGTTAAGGAAGACTAAATATATGGAGGGATATACAATGTTCATAGATTACAAAATTTGATATTAGCAACCAAACTTCTAGCAGGTTTTTTGTGAGAGAATAAGATGATTCTCAAGTTTAAGTGGAACTTGAAGAGTCAAGAATAGCTAAGATAATACTCAACAACCAAAAAACCTGGAAGACAGTCATGACCAGATATCAAGATTTATTTCAAAATCTTCTGCTAATTGAGACAGAACAGTATTGGCAAAAGGATAAACCAAAAGACCACAGCACAAAATAAGATCCACATATATGTGGTCACTTGATTTATAACAAAGGCACTGCTGAAGTATACTGGGGACAAGAAAGGTCTTTTCAATAAATGGTACTGAGACATTGACTCTACCTCACCATACACAAAAAACAACTGGAGACGTTCTGTGGGTATATATGATAAGTACAAAATAATACAGTAGATATCTATTTGAGACATGTATTTCATAACACAGGAGAACATTTTCATACCTTTGGGGGAAGGACAAGATTTCTTAAACAGGACATAAACACATTAATCATAAATGTAAAGATCAGTAAATTAAACTACATTATAAGATCCCATTAAAAGAGCAAAACAGCAAGCCACAGAGTGGAAGAAGATATTTACATACTAGTAACTAACAATGGACTGTATCCAGAATACATAAAGAAGCCTTACAAATCAATAAAAGAAAAACAACCCAAAAGGAAAATGGGCAAAAGATTTAACAGGCTTCTTATGAAAAAAAAAATGATATACAAATAATGAATAAACACATGAAAATATGCTCAACTTCGTTAGCAACCAGGGAAAAGAAAATTAAAATCACAAAGAGATACCCCTACAGAAGAAAAATGGCTGACCATTTCAAATGCTAGCAAGGATGTGTTCCAACTGGAACTCTTAAAAACTGCTGGTGGAAATGTAAATTGGTATGAATGCTTTAGAAAACTGGCTGCCAGTATCTATAAAAAATTATCTCACTCTACGATGCAGCCATTCCACTCCTAGATATATACCCAAAAGAAATATATATATATGGATATGAAAAGACACTTACAAAACCATTCACAGCAGCATAGTTAACACAGCACATTTCCTAATTGTCAAACTGGAAACAATCCAAATGTTCAACCGTAGAATGGATAAACTGGTGGTATATTCATCCTATGGAATAGTAGACAATTGTGACAATAAATGAAATACAGCTACTTGTAATTACATGTATGAATCCCGACAAATAATGACAAGGTTCCGGAAAGGAAGGAAAATAAAGCATTCACTGAGCAGATGATCTATTTATGGTTCTGTTTGTATAACATTCAAAAAACAGGCAAAGCAACGTATGGTGGTAGAATTCAAGATGTGATTACCTCTGGCATAGAGAGTAGTGAGTGGGAGGGGACAGAAGAAGGTCTTCTCAAGTAAAAAGATGAGTAAGTGTGAGTGGTCATTACACAGGTACATTCATTTTGTGAAAATTCATCAAACTCTCATTTTGATCTGTGCATTCTTCTGTACGTGTATTATACTTTAGTTCTTAAGAAAGGAACACTTACAAATCAGCATTTAAAAAAAGCAAGAGGGAGTGCTGGGTGGCTCAGTTAGTTGAGTGGCCAACTCTTGATTTCAACTCAGGTCATGATCTCACAGTCCTGAGTTGGATCCCCATGTTGGGCTCCGTGCCCAGCATAGAACCTACTTAACATTCTCTCTTTGCCCTTCTCCCGTTCATGTACACACACTCTTTCAAAAAATTAAATTAAATTAAAATAGAATAGAATAGAATAGAATAAAATAAAATAAAATAAAATAAAATAAAATAAAATAAAATAAAAATACCCCAAGAGCCTAAAGGATAAGAACTAGCAATTTCACAAAAAGACTTTAAACAGCCAATAAACTTAAGATGGCAAAATTGGATAAAAGAAAACATCAGTTTTATTTCATCTGTCAGAATGGCAAGAATAAAAGAACTTTTTAAGTGCCAAGGGTTGGTGAGGGTATGGGGATACAAATTCTCTCCTGCAGTGCCAATGGGAAAGCCTCTTTGGAGGGACACTTGGAAATGTTTAGCAAAATTTATAACACAGATCCAGTAAACCCAGCAGTTCTACTTTGAGAAATGTATTCTGTACTTGTACTGGCACAGGTGCAGAAAGAATACACACAAAAATGTTTATTACAAATGCATAATGGCAAATCATTAACCACATAGCCATTCATAAGAGAGTAATTTAATAAGTCATTGTACATTCATACTATGGAATGATACCATAAGCTCTTCAAAAGATTTGTAATGATGCAAAATGTAATGAGTGATGAAAGGAAGTCAATTAATAGAGTGATTATTAAAGTGTGTGTGTGTGTGTGTGTGTGTGTACACATAATTAAGAACACACGTATGCAGATAAAATGTCAGAGAAGTTATGTAACAGCCTGTGGATGGCGATCGCCTCAGGAGTGACTGGCAGTGGATGTGGGAAGGACGCCTTCATTCCACTGCATATCCTTTTGTGTGCTTTGGTTTTCTTACTCTGTGCATGTGCCTTCATGTATTCTCAAAGTGGAGATAGAGGTTCATGTGCCACAACCAAAGAAAGAAGCCTAATGCCTTGTGACATGGCCGCTGTGGATGAGTTATTATGTGGTTGCTTGCTGTCTTGGACTTAAACTGGATTTAGCCAAAAAGGACTTGCGCAGAGATTTGAGCAGTGACTGGCATTTGAGACTACCTGGGCCTGCTCTCCAGTGAGAGATCAAATATATCTACTATTTGTCAACACCCACAAAATAAAATAAGAGATCTCCCAAAATCAAAGCCCCCCAAATAGCACCTTTCTCCATTTGCAGCAAACTGTTTTCTTTCCAGCTTAGTATGACACTAATGGAGACTCAAGAGGAGGAGGAACAAATGTGAATATTCTCGAAGACACAACTGTCCTGGACATTCACTGGGTAGACACAAAGGTCAGGAAACTTATCTTGCACTGGTTTTGTGGGTCAGGTACTCAACTACACTGCCTCAGTTGTTAGGGCCGGAAAACTTCTAGGTTCTCTTTTTTAAACACTGCTGTCATACCTGAAGTAGTTAATTGCAAAACCTTAGCATTCTCATCACTTAAAATAATAAAACTAGACCCAAATAAGATTTGTAATAGAATACGGTAATTTACTCAACAAATAGGAAAGCTTGTGTTAACTGATGTATTTTGGGATAACCAAGGTCTGTTACATTCCAGTAAAGTATCACCAGCTTTCATTAACCTTGAGCATGAGTTGTTATGGCCTACAAAATGATAGAAACAAGAACAAAAGCGAAGAAATTTTAAGGCTAGGTTCTAAGTCAACAAATGCATTAGCCATAACAGGTGCCATGTGAGCATTCTGAAGGGAGAAGAATATACAACAGCAAATAAAGACATCATCAGATCCATCATACAATCAATACAACTTCACAAGAGAAGGCTAGGGATGAGTCACATGAAGAAACATGGAAGATACAGCCCCTCTAAAGTGATTGACAGAGACACCACGATGTCACTAAGCCAAAGACCCATAGAGCAGCTAGTTACCCTGATACAAATAACCTGAACTGAGCTCCGATAGGATGTTATAGATGGAAAGCTGTGTTTTTGGCATTTTACATGAATGGGGACAATCTCCCAGTGATACTGAGCTATAAATCAAAGATGAATCAGTGCTGATGCCCCCAAAAGAAAATAAGAGTAAGAAATCAAGCTTTTTCTTGATCCTATGACAATAATTCTTCCCTGGATAGGATCAACTTTATTTCTACTCAGTGCTGACAAATAACTCATAACTAGGCATCAGGACAGTGAAGTAAACATTTCAAAACTCTCTGGCATGGTTGGCCCATCCAACACAGAGTTCTTCAAAATAATTTCTCAGAACACTATAGGTTTAAGCCCTGAGGGATCACACAGTGATTTCTTCTCTCTCTCTCTCTCTCTCTCTCTCTCTGACACACACACACACCCTCATTTCAATTAGAGCAACTTCCTTCTCACCTCTGTTAAAAATCAGAGGTCTCTCCATAAATAACACTTTTCCAAAGAAGACCTCCAGATGACTAACAGACACATGAAAAAAGATGCTCAACATCACTCATCATCAGGGAAATACAAATCAAAACCATGATGAGATACCACCTAGCACCTGTCACAATGGCTAAAATTAACCACACAGGAAACAATAGATGTTGGTTAGGATGTAGAGCAAGGGGAACCCTCTTACACTGTTGGTGGCAATGCAAACTGGTGCAGCCGCTTAGGCTGTATGGATGGCACAGTATGGACATTCTTCAAAAAATTAAGAATAGAACTACCTTATGACCCAGCAATTGCACTACTAGGTATTTTTCCAAAGGATACAAAAATGCTGATTTGAAGGAGCACATGGACCCAATGTTTATAGCAGTGCTATCAACAATAGCCAAAGTATGGAAAGAGCCCAAATGTCCATCAACTGATGAATGGATAAAGACGGTGTGTCATATACAGTGGAATACTGGCAATCAAAAAGAATGAAATCCTGCCATTTCCAACAAGGTGGATGGAACTGGAGGGTATTATGTTAAACGAAATAAGGCAGTCAGAAAAAGAAAAATATCTTATGATTTCACTCATACGTGGAATTTGAGAAACACAACAGATGAACATAGGGGAAGGGAAGGAAAAATAAGATAAAAACAGAGAGGGAGGCAAACCATAAGGGACTCTTAAACACAGAGAACAAACTGAGGGTTGCTGGAGGAGAGGTGGGGAGGGATGGGCTAAATGGGTGACGTGCATTAAGGAGGGCACTTGTTGGGATGAGCGCGGGGTATTACATGTAAGTGATGAATCACTAAATTCTACTCCTGAAACCAAAACTACACTATATGTTAACTAACTTAAATTTAAATTTTTTAAAAGGGGGATCTGTCAAAATTTAACTGCATGGATTCATTTAAAAAGAACACTTGAAAAACACTTATATAAATGAAGACTTCCTATCCATATCAATAAGGGGGATGGTCTTCACACTGCATACCATCCTTTGTAGGTAGGAATAGTGCTCTAACCACAGTCGCATCCCCAGTCCCTAGCCCAGATCAAGCCTCTGATACAGTTACTGCCCATCAGCAAAGTAAGGCCATATTCTGGTTCCATACTCAGAGATGGTCCTCAAAGATGTCCATCAGCTACCACCAATCAATGGGACCCACAACACTCAACTTTGTGGATACCATGGAAACTTTTCCTGGGATCCACACAGACATATACACTAGATAGCTGTTTTTGCTCATTCTGCTTTCTTTTTTCTTTTGGTAAAAGAAATCCTCTTTTCTTTTTTGGACTCCTTTCCTTCCCAGGAGGGGTACCTTGCCTTCAGGGACAATGCAAGGCCACCACATATTGGAGAGCTGGCCTGAGAATGAAGAGCTGACACAGAAGAAAGGTGAGAGGACAGAAAAGGAAGGAGGCAGGAAAGAAGGAAACAAACAGAATTCTGACAATATCACTTGAGGCCATGGATCCAGCCAAATGCATTCTGTAATATGTTCTCATTTATTTTGCTTAAATAAGAGGGCTTTCTATTGTCTGTGTCTGGAACACTCTTGACTGCTACAACATACGTACGCCTCTTTCAATCAGATCACTCAATGCTAAGGCTCACACTCCTCCCCCACTCAATTTGGCTTCACTTCAAAGATAAATTAGGAATCAATTCACAGGAGGATTTCTTCAAACAATAAGCTCCTCTCAAATTATAAATAGCCTCAGTCTTAAGACTCCAATTATATTCAATTCAACAACATAGAAGGACACACAATGGGTAAAATATAGAACTAATAGGATAATGGCTAAAATGATATTGCCTGGTTACCGTCTCACTTTGCACTGACCTTTTCTCACTTGTATTTATTTTCTTACAGTCGAAAGCACACTTCTAATGGCCAACCAAGCTACGGCTTGACCACAGAACAGGGGGATTTCTGCCAGCTCACTCTCTACCATGACCTTGTCTCACTACCAAGGTAAGAAGGGGAAAAAAGCCTAAGATACGGAAGTAATTTTTATTCAGGAAAAAAAAAAATCCCAAGAATTCTACTTTATAGATTTTTAGAGAGTTTTAGAATATTTTTACCAGAGGTCCTCAAGACCCCAGGTTTGGTGATTCACCAGAAGGGCTCACAGGATTCAACATGTAATTCTACCCATGGCTGAGATTTATTACAGCAAAAGGATACAAAGCCAAATCAGGGGAGGGAAAAAGTGCATGAAGTAAAATGCAGAGAAGACAAGGCAGAAGATTCCAAGAGGCCTCTCCCAGAGAATTCAGGAAGGGTGTGTTTAATTCCCCCACCAAGTTGTGACAACACGTGCAAAGTGTCGTCTACCAGGAAAGCTTGTTAGAGTCAGCACCCAGGGATTTTCTCAGGGGCTCACCACGTAAGAACCTTCTGTCTAGCACATACCAAAATTCCAGAGTCCCAGAAGGCACACAGGTGTTCAGCATAAACTACACTGCTTGCACAGAACGTTCAGGCTCAGTGAGCCTCTCTTACCGCTGAGAGAAAGTTTAAAATCAGTGTAGAAAAGTGTTTATTTGCCAGGTGCCCAACATGCCACCCAAAGACAAACCTTGCAAGCAGGCTTTTCTAAGGACAAACAGGCACATGTGCTATGTGTACACCTTTTCTGCACAAGACCAAAGCCCAATTCCTCACATTAGGGTGACAGCTGAGCCCTGAGACATGGAGCGGCTTGCCCAAAATCACATAGCACAGCTAAAACTAGCACCCAGGTCTCCGAATTTGCAGAGAGGGGAAAATACGGCCACCCTCACCCTCAGCTTCCAGACACATGCACACATATTTTCCAGTGAAGTTCGCTTCTAAGGCTGTAAATGAAGAAGACACAAAGGCAGCTGTGATTCAGTCCACAAATTCTCCATGGCAACATTAATTACATCCATCGGTTGAAAGTTTCACTGATGGAATAAATATAACGTTTAAGCTCCTACCACTATCCTTCCTCTTAGAAAAAGACACCTTTCTGACTCAATTTAATTTGAAAACTCCAAGCTCATTATCACTTTAATTAAAATCATACATTTTCACTTAAGCTAGAAGAGTCCTCAGAGGTGGTCTATCTAGTACTATATCTCTATTTAACAGAAAAAGCACTGGGCTCCAGACAGGGAAACAACTTCATGGAGACTGCATCAACACGTGCCACAGTCCTGCTCTCCTGACGTTAAGTCACGTGCCCTCCTAGTGCGTCTTGCTGTCCTATCAGCCCAAGCTCGGAGCTCAGAAGACCACGTGCTTATTACAGGCCCCTAAGTGCATAATGATCTGAAATGTGTTCCTGCTCATGACCTGTGCAGGGAAGTGTCTACAGTTCCGTAAAAAGCCAATATTCTTCATATAAGAGAGCTAATAAAAATGCTATACTGGAGGAGACTTCATAGGACATTTACGTGCTATTTGTATGCATTCCCTTTTAAATATTCACAATTACCCAGATGTAAAACACAGTGCTGAATCTGCAAAGATTCAACATGCCGGAGACATCTATGACCCACAGATGAAGCCACTGGGTTGACCATCAAGGGGCCTTCCACACTCTGTGGACCTGCTGAGCAAGCTGTGCATGTATACAGGAGAGAACAATATGGGGCTTATTTACATGGTCAGAGGAAACAGAGACTTTAGGCTTCCCTGCACATTATCATTTCACACCACAAAAAGACAGCCAGCCACAAAGGCACATGAAGACCAGTCATTTCTCTTCAGCACAGATTTTTATTGTGTGCAATCTACCAACTGGGAAAACCAAAATGATGAGGATGTTTCCACAGTCTAGTATGAAATACAGGTCAAATTTAAAAACTGATGGACTGAAGGAACTCAGTCTAGACAGTGACATTCAAGCTGTATGAGAAAAGTGTAAACCCACTGCTTCTCAACTGGGGGCATGTTGGCCCCCCGGGGGACATTTAGCAACCTCTGGGGACCACTGTTTGTCGTCACAGCTGAGGAAGGGGGCAGATACTCCAGGCATCTTGTGAGTAGAGGCCAGGGCTGTCGCTCAACACCCTATAATGCACAGGAAAACCCCCTCCACAAAAATGATCTAGCCCCAAGTATCCAAAGTACCAAGGTTGTGAAGCCCTGCTTTCAAGAGATAAAGGCCAATTCGCAGTTCTTGACAGTATCTGGATAAATTAATTCTGAGATTTTTGTGCTGTTTTAAGTGTCGAATACGAGGATAAAGGTAAATTCAATTCAAAAGATAAAATGGCATTAAAGGCATAATTCAATTAACCGGAGGAGTCCAGATGACATAAATTTTAGACAGAGTTTTAGTTTGTTTAATTCAGTGCTTTAAGGCTTGTGTCCCTTCATTCTGCAAAACTTCCAATGCCGTTTGGCTGGAACTTGGTCATTATTCTTGGGACAGCAGGTGCATATCTGCCTCTATTATTAGAGCTCCCAGGGACTGAAGGACCCTCTGTAAACCTGGAGAAGGACCCACAGAGCAGAGCTTGATGAGACAGCCAGCAACCGTTACACGGCCTTCAGGCCAGAGCCTCTAGCTACCACTCAGCAGTTTGTATCTTTAATTACATTTCTAAGGGTTTCGAGTAAAATTTTCAAAACCACTATGAAAACACTGGTAAACCAAGGGAGCAATTAGGATTGAGAAATAAAACCCATATTGCCAAACAGTAAAGAAGGAGCAGATCCTGGTAACTTAGGAAACCGAGTAGGTGAATACAATAAAGATAAGTAAGATCTGTACATGGTATGTTTACAGAAAAAGAAAAACAGCCAAGCATGAAGACAGCAAAACACAGCCAGTGCAGGCTGTACCAGAGACCAGGGGAGGTGTGTTCAAACATCACCTTCTCCAGAATTATTTACTACCTGCCAAGGACTTTTGTTCTTCAAATTTGCTCCCAGAAAAAATTTTAAAAATAAAAAATAAAATAAAATAATAAAAAACATATAAAAAAACTAATTTGCAATCAGAAAACACCTATTTAGATGAAGAAATTATCTGAAAACCAAATGGGAGGGTAAACTCGTTAGTGGGAGCTGATATGCTTGCAGGTTTCCCAGCTGATTGCATGATGGCTACATGTGATACAAAGCCCCACATACAGCTGTGCAGGCTGTTCACTGCCCAAGGGCTTCCTGTCACTGAGAGCAGAAACCCAGGCCAGTGGGCCAGCCAAGCTGAGCACCCTGATGAGAGAAGCATATCCACACTCAGGAAAGACTTTTATTTTTCTAATACGCTCAAAGGTACCTCACAGCAATTAGAGTGCATAGTAGAGACAAAGAGGCAGGAACCACTTGCCAAGAAAGGCAGCCCAAACATGTGGGAATGTGGGGAGAAAAAGGGGCAACATAGGGTTCCTGAGCATGCAGAATGAGGGGTCAGATGGAGGGTGGGGGAGGGAAAATCACCTACCTGCCCTTGGACTCTTTTTCAGCATGGCTTGGGTGAGAAGAATCAAGAAGGAAATGATCACAAAGCACAAGTACAGATATTTGGGGATAACTTTACAAAGATGCTTGCCCTAGGGGCATCTGGGTGGCTCAGTCAGTTAAGCATCTCTTGATTTCAGCTCAGGCCATGATCTCGCAGTTCATGGAATCGAGTCCCATGTCAGGCTCCGCGACTCTCTCACTCTCTGCCTCTCCCTTGCTTGGGCTTGCTCGCTCTCCCTCTCTCCCTCTCAAACTAAACTTAAAAAAAAAACCCAAAAAACAAAGATGCTTGGCCTTGATTTTTCACCTACAAAATGGAACCTGGTTAAAGCAGTCTGGAAATAAATCCACCTCAACCACAGTCCTCAATCCCTACCATTCCTGCCTCTGTTCATCCAGGAGGCAAGGCTAAGAAACTGCCCCCTCCATTGTCAGACAATTTCCCAGGTCATGCTCACACCTGCCTTCATTTTAGCTCTACACACTCATTACCGAGGGCCTGCGGTGTGGGCAGGGTTGCAGGGCTGAAGTGAACACAACAATCCCTGCCCCTCAGCTCATATTTGCTGGGGGAGACAGACACATAGGCAGGATTCATGGGATTATTTCATGCCATGCCACCCATGTGTCACATTCCTGCAATAACACTCTCTCGCCTCAAGAGGTTGGCCATTGCTCAACCCCTAGGAAGACACAATAAGTTTGCTGGGCAGTCTGTCTAGTTTGGCTGGGAGGCAACAGAGAAGATTTCACCAGGGAGCCTAGTTCTATTTCCAGTTGGGTAGGATTTCACCAGGTAAGCAGAAGAGAACATCCTATGTTAAAACAAGGCAAGTTTTGGGGAGACAGGCTTCCAACTAGTGCTGAGCCTCAGGACAATCACTAAGCTTAGGGAGGGCCCTGGGACTTGCCCCCCAAGAGTCAGGTCCAGGGACATGGAGAGATAGTTCTCCATGTCAAGAAGAATGAAGAAGGACCTTGGGCAACGCCTATGCTTAAGAGGTGAGCAAAGATGGAAGAGTCAGGGAGAAAACAAAAGGAACCATGTGAGTGGACAAATGAGAGCTGGAAGGTTTAGTACCTTAGTGGTTGAGGGAAGGGTTTTCAGAGGTTGACCATCAACAGCGTCCATGGGTGGATAAGCCCCTGAGGAAAGGACACTTGACTGGTCAGTCGAGGGGGGCATGAGGGACACAAAGTAAGAATAGAGGGGATATGAGGATTTTGAAATCTCTTGGTGATCTGAAGGAGAAAGTCATGAAGTATTAGGTAGGGGATTATGACCTGGCTGTGAAAGTCTATGAAGTGGTTTTAGTCATCCACGAGCCTGTTACTGAAATATTTCTCACTAAGCCCTAAATTAGGATACCAAAAATGCCGATAAGGCCTTTTGAAGCATGTTTTTGGGAAAGCTGCAACCCTAGGTTAAGGGCTTGATCCCAGATGAGCCTAATTTTAGCTTGCAAGGTAGGCTTTCTCAATATAAAAGGCTACCCATTAAGTGGAAGTAAGAATTTTAACCTTGAACAAATGGCCCAGCAGGACTCCTTACCAATCAAGCTGAATGCCTTTCAGAGGCCAAGATTTTCTTTTTAGGAGAGAAACGTCTCCCACACAAACCAGCAGGAGAGGCAGATAATGGCCTAGCCTCTCCTGAGCCACTCGGCTTACAAAGCTGAGGGTTTAGGGCCTGCAGGGGACAAACCTTCTGAAAATCTAATGCATCTGCAAACGTTTCAAGTCCCCAACAGAAAGGGCAACTGTGCGCTTGCAGACAGGTCCACCTCCATGCTTCTGATGCACATGGTGTCCTTCCTTCCTTCTCCTGCTATAAACACTGCCTCAAGATGAGAGGTAGGAAGAACCCCTTAAAATCCCCTCAGCTGAAGTATCATTAAACAAAGACACTAATATGTGCTCCCTGCTGAAATGCTGCACAGCGAGCTATTTCTAAAACTTGTAAATCCCTTCAGCCATCCCATCCACACTACTAGGGTCCACAACTACCTTATTCTTATTTGCAGACCCCTCCTCCAAGCTTGCCCCAGTGCTAAGCAAAGAGGCTGACACAAAACAGCATCCAATAGATATTTCCTGAACTGAAGGCAGCTGCCATTTTTTTTTTTTTTAGCATTTTAGATAGACATATACAGGTCGCATACACACACATATATACACTACACACTATAACACACCCACACATACCCCCCCCCACCCCGCACACACAGAGAGATGTAAGCATCAACTCTAAATCAACTTCTCTCAAGAGCCAAAACCTATGTTCTTTATGGGAATCACATCATCTCTCTTCTGGATGGTCCTTTCCTTCCCCCAAAAGTCCTCTCTATTAACCAAGGTCCCGGCAGGGAACAGAAGTCACCCTAGATGCCTCAAAAGAAGAGACTTTACCTTGTAGGGTTAAAGGTCAAAACTGGACCCAGTAAGTCACCCAGAAACCAGTAACAGTCAGAAGCAGTTCCACACTAGGGCTGGAGTGACAAGGGGAGGAGACAGTGTCCCCAGAGCCAGCAGGAACTGGATCCCTACAAGGGGTGATACCCCAGAAAAAAGTTACCATATATGCCAGAGGCTCAGAGCCCAGACTGAGAGAGTAGAGGGAAGTGTCTGGACCACTCTCCCTACTCCCTGCTATCTCCTCCAGGTGTCCCCAAGGTACTCAGGCCACACCCACACCAGCTGGGAGTCATTTCCCCAGCTCTCCCCCACCTGTCATTGTGAGCAGCTGTGCCCACAGGGTATTTACTTCTGTCCTAAACAAGGGGAAATTATGGCTGACTGACTCTTTTACCCCTCCAATGTTCCTACCTTTGATAATACAGTTATATTTGTTTCATAATTTCAAAGTAAGAGGAAGAGAAAAGATAGTTTTCAGATGAGATGTGCACTATTTTGGCAGTCTTCCATTTAAAGTCTTGATCACAGGATTTAGCTAGAAAAAGCAAAGTCCACATATAGATTTTTCTCACACTATTTTGGGTTGTGGATTTGCCCATTTCAAAAACGATTACTCTCATCAAAGCCAAAGAGGAGAACCCAGACTCACCCACCTCAGGGAAGAGCAGACGTTTTGGTTATGTTCATGGCTCCACTGCACTGGTACAGCCTTTCTGGAACCAGAAATGTAATGGGTGACATTCATATCCACCAATTATATTTACGTCTTGCTACACACACGAGCTGTGAAGCATTTACCACGTGGCTAGATTTTGCATGTGTAATGTCGTGTGCATCCATTTGGAGAAGATTAATTTGATAATGAATTGCAAAAGGCATCAGACAACACTTCCCCATGGTAGAGCTAATATAAAAAATAGTGTACACATCCAAAATAATATTAATATGCAGCTGTGACTACTCTCCATCTATCTTGTCCCAGTAATCTGAAACACAGCCTGGACATGGTAATTCTGATCATGTAAAACCTCACAGCCTAAGTGGATTATAAATAACTAAGTCTGTGTGAATGTGCATATACAAAGCAATAATCTCTCGACAGCTCAGCCAAGTGGAGCCTACCGTGTTCTAAAGAAGGAGAGGGGTAAAACGAGACTGAGTGCTCTATTCCCCAAGAGCTTCTTCCATCCCCAGATTCCCCACCACAGAGATACAAACCTCTATCCTGAACCCATCCAGTATTTAAATAGACAATCAGAAAAGGAAATAAAATGGTTCAATTATTCTAACAGGAGATCAAAAGAAGGCACAGAAGTTTCCAGCAGGTACAGTGCTTGGAAGGAACCCCAAACAGTAGGATGGCATCAAACCCTCCTAGAACTGGAGGGGGGTCTAGTGTATCACCCCCACCCCACTTTACTACAGCAACCTCAGCTATCCTGTGAAAGCTTCCCCACAGCTCCCAGCTCCAGCTCAACTCAGGTCCATTCAAGGGGCAACTAGTCCCATAAGAGCTTTCAATGCAAGAACTATCACTAAGTTTTCCAGTTTTTCCAAAACACATATAATATGGACACAGAATTCTTTTTCAAAACTCCATTTGTTTTGCTCATACTATAATATAAAATGGACTTAAAACCACTCCACCATAAACCTTTTTACCTACAAGACTCAGACCCTATAGTTACCTCTGGTAATTTTTCAGGATGATTCCTCCAGGATATTTTCTTTGCAAGTAAATCTGAAATTTCTTCCACAAAGTACTTTTTGAGGGGTTAAGAAAAATGGACAGCCACTGAATTACAAAGTTCTGGATTCACCTGAGTTCTCAATATTCCTGCTGTCATCGCTGAATCACGTTCATCCCTTTACCCCCTAATCTCCCCTTTAAGAGGGACCCAATGGGAAAGGCAAATACTCTTTCAGGAATAGCGTGGTCAGGTTGGCTGCACACGGCCTTGAGACAGACACTCATGGATTTGAATCCAGTCATGACCCTGTATCAGCCATGCTACAGGACAAAT